>NC_051862.1:182331903-182449403 GCF_015732765.1 Culex quinquefasciatus | reverse complement strand
TTGTTGAGTCTGCAAGATTGATTGACTAAATTGGGTTTAATTTTTTCGCTGCGCGCAGTTGTTGAACAGATTTGTTAAATGTCACAGCCTTTTCTAATTTGTTTTTGCCGTCTTGATAGTTGATAGTCACAATGATAGTGGGCAAGATGACTTTAAAGAATTTGGGTCGGTCTCGAATAGTAGAAAAGGAAAAATAAAATAATAGCTTTGGTTTCAGAAGTGAGACACGGTGTAGCGACCCTCACGATTTTCCAATGTTTTATGTGTATTAGAATTCCTCAGACTTGTGATCTACAATTCATGTTTCCTAGGAGAGTTTGTTCGACGAAGTATTTCCGTCGAAAAGCGACAGATTGAGGTAAGAACTTTCACTTACTTGTTGACTACACGTTTCAGATCATAAATTGGAGACTAGAGAACATTACTCGAAAACGCATTCACAAGCCAGGTGCGATAAGATTAGTAGAAAGGAAAAGACAGGATCAGAAGTAAAGCGAAAAACGCACATAGCACGCAATAAAGTGCATAGGTGAGGCAACTAAAAGTCTCCAGAAAAGGGATAGAAAAAGGAAATTAGAATTGCAGGGTCGAAGGATCTTGTTAGATTAATTTCTGGGCAGTTGGTTTCGGACAACTAAAGATAGAGGTTGAAGTTAAATGTCCTAGAATAAAAGTCAGCCTTCGGGCTAACTTCTGATTGTAAAATGTTGAATTTTTTTTTTTTAAGTTCAAAAATGTGGTGTGTAAAATTTGAATAAACTATACCGAAAAATCCAACTTTAACGGCGTGGAGCAGCGGGGGCTCTACAACGGAACTTACATTTAATAGCAAATTACGATGATATTTATCGTAATTTTAAAGGCAAAACACAAAAGATAGCTTTTTTAAACACATGTAAACAAATTGAACTTTTAAAATTTATAAAAAATAAATAAATAAATAAATAAATGATTTTATTTGCCAAGACATCTAGCTGGACGCTCAATTTAAATCAACCCAGAAATGATTGTAAACGCTGGGGAACGCATTTTAAATCGATTAAATTTCCATTGAAATTACGAAGTTCTTTGAAAAATATTTTTTTGACCCCTGATCACATGCTAACACAATCTTCTCTTTCTCTGTCTTTCCAGGTAAGTTCAGCACCACATCCCAAAAAGTGTTGTCATTAAGGCAACAATGTAGCAGTGTCCTCCAAGTATATCATTCACATTGGATCCCAGAACATCCCGAATGTCCAAGTGTTGCAATCTCCAGGTGGTTCCCCGGCCAGTGTTGTTGCGGCCATGTTTGGGGAGTGCGCACACTCTGACAGACACCTCTCCTCGGCGCAAAAACCGCGCGCGCGCGGTCTGTAATTTATGGAACCAGGAGACGATCGTTCCCATATTTTGCATAAACTTGTGGAATGTGATTAATCATCATTGGCGGCCGTCCAAGGGAGATCGGCAGATTTTTCTCCAGATCGATTTCCTGGAATTTTGATGCAATTCGCAGATTGCACCATCACATCGCTCGTTCTTCAAGACTTTCTGGAGCCCAGAGATGCACTGAACCTCTGATCATCCTAACGAAACAGAAGACTTCAGCGGGGGGAAGTCATGGGCGTTGCACATTAGCGCACAACCACGTCTCATTTATCATCGCGCCAAGTTTTCAGGGCGCGCACGCCAACAATCGGACGGACGGACAGACAGTCAGACGGTCCCGGCAGAGGTCACACATGGACCTGGTTGGCGGGTGGAAAAAGGGCTTCAATCAAGGATGCTGTTGCAAGAATGAAGCTCGTCGCACTTTTTGTGCGAAGATCAAGTCGGCGTACGTGGTGGCAGATCTCTTGGAGAAGAAACCCTTGAATGGAACCTTCACACGTTCCTGATGTGGAAGGTTTCTGCGAGATTGTTTAGCGTGCAGGGTGACTGCGTCCAACTTAATTTTTGACTGATCTTGCGAGGTTAATTTCATAAAAAATATCAACTATTTAGGTGTAAAATTTAAGAATCTGTGAAGCACAGCATATAAACGAATTGATGAATTGCAGGATTTGTATAATTTTGAAAAACAAAAGCATGCTATTTGAATCCCATCGTGAAAAGTGGGCTGGCACCCTGTATTTTCCTGTGCGGCAGCTTCCCCGCGGAACAAAGGCAGATCAGCAACTACCCGTGCTTGCTGGATGCCTGCCAGCCCCAAAAAGAGATCAAGATCAAGCGGCTTATACATATTATAAATGATCCTCACGGTCGGGTAGTGTGGCGCACGCTACAGTATCTCCTTCCCGTTGACTTGTGTGCAGTAGGCCCAAGGTGAGAAAGGATCAAGTTACGGTGCCGAGGTTCTACCTAGACCGCGCGACGATTCTGCTCACGTTCAGAGTCCAGTCCGGTGCGCTCGTTGAGGTAGAATATGTTTCAATAAAGGCGCGAGCCCGGGTCCGAACGAATCAGCGAACCAAACGCAACGGCCGATCGTGAACCGGCTCGCGATGAACAGCCAAAAAAAAACCACAAAGAATCAACAGTGGGCAGGAAAGAGGGCGGAGTCGTCTTGTTTATCGGTTCGGGGGCTGATGAGGAGAGCCCGGTTTCTTTTGCCGGGTGTTCCTACCTTGATTTTTCTTTGTTTTGTTACCTCTCCTGCTCGCGGTTGGTGTTGATTGTATTGTTTTGCTTGGGATTCTTGGTTTTGATTTTGTTGCCTTTCCATTCATTTATTGGACTTGTCCGCGTCATCATCATTAGCAAGTCGTCGTCGGTGTCGTCGATGGTGATCATCGATTTTAGTCAGTAGGCGAGGGCACAGGAGTCGTTGGTGACATGTTGTAGCAACTTGCCAGACTTGATTATCCGATGTTTCGATTCGATTATCCAAAAGAAAGTAAATCTTTCCCAGTTCCTGAGGGGAACACCCTTGAAGAGTATCGGGGCCGTATAACGTATAACTCGAAGTTTAAGTTGAAAGTGAGGTACCGTCATCTGGGGCGAAACGGGACACATGTGACGAATTGGGACAGCTGTTTTAGCCTTGTTGCTGTACAATATTTGGATATTTTTGATTAGTTTCGGATAGAACAGACACAGAACATCTCAAATAGTGCATCGTTTTCCAAATTTCAAGCTTTTAAGTGCTCTAAAAACTGCTGTCCCCATTCAGACTGCAGTCCCGATTCGCGTTGACGGTTATCAACTTTTAATATCAAATTTGAATGCTGCTACACCATTTTAGTCAAATTTAAGCAGTTGATGGTCTGTTACAAAACCAAATGCATTTCAATACAATCAAGACTCGATTAAGTTTCGATCATCCGAAGGTTTTTGATTGGAATTCGGATAATCGAATCATGAACAACATTTTTTTCCCTATTTTTTAGTTTTCATAGCTATTTTGAGTTCTGAGACCCAATTTTAGTCAAATTTTAAAGGAAAATGGCCTGCATTTTCTCAGTATTCATTTAAATCTATATTACACAAGCCTTGTCTATATTACATATTTCACCACCGCCATTTTTGGATTTAAGAATTTCCAAATCACTTTAGAGTATTTTTGAAGCAATATTTGAGCTCAACGACTCAAAAACAAGACTACGATTTGTTTTACTTGATTCGATTAAAAAAAATGAAATTTTTACGAAATTTCTGAAAAAAAATACATTTTTAGATTTTTGGATAAGAGCCCAAATGTTATATATATTATATATTTACTTTAAATTATCCGAGCTAGTAACGCAAAGCGTAAATTCGAAAAGGGTGGATTAACCGTTCAAATGTTTCATTTGTGAATTTCAATATTACGCCCTTTTGAAATGCTAGTCTTGATTTAAAAAAAATATGAAAATATTGTTTTCGAAGAGATCGAAAAATTTCAGGAATGTTTCATATTTTAACATTGAAAATCGGTCCATTAGTTGCTGAGATATCGGCATAGGAAAATAAAGAAAACATTGGGTGAGACTTAGAAAACATCATTTTTTTCAAAAGTTGATAAACATGAGCACTTATTTAAAAAATAAATAACTGCAACGATTTAAAAAAAAAGTTGCCTGAAAATGGCTATAACTTGAAAACGGTGCACTTTATCAAAATTATACTTAAGTACTTTTTGATAGCAAATTCGATTTTACATCGAAAAATGAAGTTGAAAATTTTTTGCGATCAATATTTGGTTTTCTCGGTAAAAGATTTTTTGTCCATTCTGGAAATTTCTGAATAGTTGATGTCCAATAAAACATATCAGAAAAAATAGTGTTTTTTGCAAATCAAGTTTAAGTGACAAAAAGTGAAAATAAAAATCACAAAAAAAAATACCGTGTATCATTTATTTTCAGTGTCGTCCTTACACAGCAAAAAATCCGATGGTAAAATCGCATGCAAAAACATGCACATCACTTTTGTGAGAAAAAGCATGAGAAAACGTGTACACAAAAAGCATGTACCGAAGAAAAAAAATCAGATCTGCTCACCCCAAAAATAACATTAATCCGGCGAAAGACATATTCAAATTATCAAGTCCGCACCCCAACCCACTCGGCTATTTCGCCGCAATGAATGTAGTTGGATCTTCACCGATGTAGCTGTAGGTTCCCCATACATCGTATGCTGTTACAGTTAACACAGTATACGACGTACGGAAAACCTATTGTTACATTGTCATTAAACCGACTGTAAATTATCAGCCGGATTAAAAAATACAAAAAAACGTTACTTAATCCACCTTAAGGTGGTTGGTGCCTTCCTCGCATTTATGTTGTATTTTAGGTGGTATTTACAAATTAATTTAAGAGATTTTTTTATTTATTTTATTTTTTCTCATTTGTTTTTTTAATTATTGATTTTACTTGAACAGAAATTTTTAATTCTTTTTTTTTACCAACTCTTCAAAATAAAGGTGAAAAGTCTCATGAGTTGTATATTTCAGTAAAAAGTTCGTGTAAATCTTTGTTGAGACAAAATGATGCAGCAACATAATTAATACAGATTTTTCCAAAAGAGACGCAGACACTGCTTAAGCGATGTGGCATCCGGGCGATACGCATGCAAGGGGGTGTGGCTGCCAATCCCCCGCGTGGTCAAAAAGTCAAAAAAGCAAAAAGGCCCGGCCTTAGAGGTTATGCAAAAATCACCCTTTTTTGTACACCCAAAGGAAAAATATATCTCAAAATCTGCAACATTGGATTTGCTGCAGAAAATGTCATATTTTATAACATTTTTTGCAGCAAGCCCGTAGATCATTTTTGCCCGCGTGTAAAAATTTCAGCGATCTGCAGTTCTCACCAACACATATAATGCTGGCCCATCCCCGAGCAACACTCCAAAGAGAAGCATATGTTGGTGCTCTTTCACTCACTTTTCATCAAGCGTCCATGGCGCGGTGGTAGCGTGTCGGATCAATAACCAAGAAGTTAGTGGTTCAATCCTCGTTCTGTTTAGGGTTTTTTTTTGTGAAATACAACCAAAAAGCCGTCGGTAATGTCGATAATTGTCGATAACGGGCAAAAATGTCATACCCCTATATCGCAAAAAATGCATGAGGACAGTTTTCATGCAGATTCTGATATACTTTCATGCCGCCATGCATCACAATCATGCGACTGCCAGTTGGGTGTACACACATCCCCACAGACATTTGTTCAGAATTTGATTCTGAGTCGATAGGTATACGTGAAGGTATATCTAGGAGTCGTATTTAGGAGTTCATTTTTCGAGTGATTTTATAGCCTTGCCTCAGTGAGGTGAGGAAGGCAAAAATTGAAAATATTACCAATTTTGTAGAGAGTTGCTCACATACGGTTCAATTTTATTTCTAATCTAATCTAATCTAATTAGACCCTAGCGCAGCCAATCTTTCGAAGGGATCCTGGAGAGTGCCTTAGGTTAGATGACGCCTAGCACTCTTCTTGTCATTTATTAACATTTGTAGTGCGCCATTGCATTAGAATGCATTGAAACATCACAAGCGTTAAAGCGGCCAGGCCTACTGCGTAAAGCCGTATCGCAGAGATGACTCGTAATTGGGTTGAGTTTGAGCACTGAGTGTTCGAACAACAACACAATTCTGAATCGACAGGGGAGGAAGAAGCGTGGGGACACACCACCATACGCTCCGTGATTTGGTTGTATTCGTTGGGAGCACCATGCTAAGAAGGTTTGGTACTCCGGGACCCTCTGGGATGGGACATTGTATTTCCACGAATGTCCTGGACACTATTTGCCGTGGTTATAGCGCCACAACTCGCTCTCTGTAACAGTATTCCTAATTCCAGTACACGCTCACCTTGTCGACATGGCCTAGTGGTTAGCATCTTTGCTTACCAATCCAAAGAACGGAGGATCGAACCCCGCCTCGTCCGACTTTGATTTTTCGTTCATATTCATCATTTCAGATTTCTATGATCTTAACTTTCTCGTTGGGAGCAGATGGGAATCGAACCCAGAACCATTCGCTTACAAAGCGAACACCGTAACCAGTCAGCCACGGCCGCTCCTCTCACATACGGTTCAATTTTATTTTTATGTTAATTCAACCTCAACCATGGTGATGAACCGCTGCAAAAAGATTTTTCAAGTATTAATTCACCGATTTAAAAAAAAAATAATAAATTTTGGACTGCCTGAATCAGTTGTAAATAAAAAAAATAAAAAAATATAAATATTGAAATAACAAGCCATAGTTTCAACATTTGCATGGAAAAAGTGTTTTAAATGCATTTTCACTAGTTCAGTTGATTTGCGATCATTAGTTTTCAAAAAATGTAAGATATGACGAAAACAAAAAAAAAAAATACCGAAAAAAAACTTGTTTGTGATAATAAAAATCGAAAATTTTCCAAAATTGAAAGGATTTTTCAATCAACCCTTACATACTAATAATGGTTTTCAACACAGGGGAATGAATTTTAAATTGATTTCAGCTGATTGCACTCAAATTTCCATTGAAATTTTGAAAGTTTTTGAAAATTTTTTTGCCCTCTGATTTTTTGGGACAAATTTGAAGGGGGGAAGACAAAAACCTTAAATAAAATTTGTACCAACCTAAGTGCAAACTCCGCCCGTGTGGATCAATCGGACCGCGCACTGGACTCACAATCCAGAAGTCGCCGGTTCAAATCCCGCAGCGGGCGCTCTCAAATTCTTTGTGTAAATATGGGTATTCGGCGCCGTCGCTCCGTGCCATACTTTCATACACTTAGGAGCCCAGGGCGGCGAAGTCCTTGTAGATAAAAAGGAAGACACTAGTGGTTGGTACTAGCAATGGTGGCCGACAGCTATAAAGTCAAGTTCGTTTTCTAAGTGCAAAATTAGTTTGAGGCACAGCTCAAAAGAAGAAAGTGATGCGTTATAACTTTTAAATTTGTATAAAAAACCTATTTTTTAGCTATTTTTACAGTTTTTTATTACAGTAAAAATTAAACGTTTTATAACTTATTTCCAAAAATATGAATGAAATAATGAGATACACACCAAAAAATAATCGTGTAATTTTATGTCTATTTGATGCACATAACTGGAGCGTCTTATGAAACACAAAATTACATCAGATTTGAAAATTACACGATCCGATTGAGGCTCCTTTTCGTGCATTGAATTTTACCTTCCCCTAATATTAGTTGATGTAATTTCAAATTGATGTAATTTTAATGGTCTGGAACCAGATGCAAATGGGTTTTACTTTTCAGGTTAGGAATAACAAAAAGTCGTTTTTTCATAAATTTTTAAGTAGTTTTATTTTCACGGTAGGCGACACATAAAAAGCAGTATTATTCTTCAATATTGAGCACTTGCACTATTGACAATATTTCATTTCACTATATCTGCTTGCAAGATGTTCCGTTGTGGTCAACAAAACTTACAGAACACTGATCAGGTGGCACTTCTTGCGGTCTCGTTTTGCTTCCTTCATCTCGTTCGATATCGGCCAATTCTCCGACAACACCTCGGACCTCTTGTAATCACCTATGGCTGGTACCGGCGGGATACCTCGAACGTTCAGACCGACGAACGCCTAGATTCCCGGTTCTTTGATTTGGTGTGCCCGGCAGCTCGAGATTCGCGGTGAGGTTATCGTTAAAAGATGTGGCGTTTTCTGTCCAATTCGATTCCGAACACGAGCATTACATTGCTGGTGGCCACGGCCAGCTTGGCTAAAGCGGCTGTTGCTCAAGTTCAGCAGCATTTCTTGACCGGTCCTGTCCACTTGCGTTTGCTTCTCTTCGGGAAGCTCAGATTTGAAGTCGCGCTGGGATTCGACCCGGCTGAAAAAATAAACAAACTCCATTCTTTCACTCATTTAGAGATGCTCGTTTAGCGTACTTACCTTGGATTAAGTTAATTGGATGAGATTGTTGCCGTAAAATCTTAAATTTCTTTCGAATAAAAACCGAACTGAACCGATGAGAATTTTGCAACGAAATAAAGATGGCTGACATGCTGACAGCTCGCTTGCACTGCTAACGGAGATCAATTATATTATATTAAAATTGTGTTCTTCTAGATTGAAAATTACGTCTCAAAACACGCTCCAATCATGTGCATCAAATTAGACGTAATATTAAGTCAAACATAATTTATTTTCATGTGTGATATTCAGTTTTCTGTTTCAAAGAGAAATTTGACAGAATGCAGCAAATCAAACATAATTTTACATCTTATTTTCATGTACATGTTTAGTTTTTAAGTCTGATTTGGAATTCTGTTCAATGTAATATTCATATTTTTTTAGTGTGTATATGTATAAATCACGCGCAAAGACATTCTGAACGCACTTGTACGCCTCAACTGGTGCGCGCATAACTTAAGCAGTGCGTCGGCTTGGCGTGGCGTGTGCAATTTTCTCATACCTTTTTAACACGACTCCGCACAAGCCGTTCTTAATTACACCTGCATCTCAGGTAGGATGATGATGAAGCAGCAGGAGGAGGCATCACGAAATTGCAATTATGCTTTGATACACGCGTGCGCGAGGAAGAATTTTCCACTCGCCAAATACCACCGCCGGGAATGCGCCTTGCGCGATGGACTTTAAGTACAATTCAATTATGGTGCGAAGATGATGAAGGAATGGCATTTATGGAAGCATGGGCAGAGCTAAACACCGAAAGGTTTGCGGCGATTAGTGGCCTGTGATGATGCATTTTCCATCGAGAAGTAAGAATATGTCGGATTTGATTTTATTTACTTTAAATTCAATCCTTGAAAATACCAAGTTTTTTTTTATAATTGTGTACTTTTGAAACATTTTAAAATCAAAATAACATTCTTCAGGTTCAGGTTTATAGGAGATTGTCCGGGGAATTCCGAGATATGCTTTTTAAATCCTTAATTGCTGTCGACACGTTCTCTAGCGCAGGGGTGACCAAAGTCAGGCCCGCGGGTCAAACGTTTTGAAAGATCATTTGAAATGGCCCTTTGACCCATTTTATAATTCTTGTTACCAAGGTTTAGTTTATGTTTTTTGTGAACTTTTTTATTTTTTGTTAATATAAAAGCATTTTGTTGAAAAACTACACACTAAAAAAATATGAATATTACATTGAACAGAATTCCAAATCAGACTTAAAAACTAAACATGTACATGAAAATAAGATGTAAAATTATGTTTGATTTGCTGCATTCTGTCAAATTTCTCTTTGAAACAGAAAACTGAATATCACACATGAAAATAAATTATGTTTGACTTAATATTACGTCTAATTTGATGCACATGATTGGAGCGTGTTTTGAGACGTAATTTTCAATCTAGAAGAACACAATTTTAATATAATATAATTGATCTCCGTTAGCAGTGCAAGCGAGCTGTCAGCATGTCAGCCATCTTTATTTCGTTGCAAAATTCTCATCGGTTCAGTTCGGTTTTTATTCGAAAGAAATTTAAGATTTTACGGCAACAATCTCATCCAATTAACTTAATCCAAGGTAAGTACGCTAAACGAGCATCTCTAAATGAGTGAAAGAATGTAGTTTGTTTATTTTTTCAGCCGGGTCGAATCCCAGCGCGACTTCAAATCTGAGCTTCCCGAAGAGAAGCAAACGCAAGTGGACAGGACCGGTCAAGAAATGCTGCTGAACTTGAGCAACAGCCGCTTTAGCTGTGGCCGTGGCCACCAGCAATGTAATGCTCGTGTTCGGAATCGAATTGGACAGAAAACGCCACATCTTTTAACGATAACCTCACCGCGAATCTCGAGCTGCCGGGCACACCAAATCAAAGAACCGGGAATCTAGGCGTTCGTCGGTCTGAACGTTCGAGGTATCCCGCCGGTACCAGCCATAGGTGATTACAAGAGGTCCGAGGTGTTGTCGGAGAATTGGCCGATATCGAACGAGATGAAGGAAGCAAAACGAGACCGCAAGAAGTGCCACCTGATCAGTGTTCTGTAAGTTTTTGTTGACCACAACGGAACATCTTGCAAGCAGATATAGTGAAATGAAGAAATATTGTCAATAGTGCAAGTGCTCAATATTGAAGAATAATACTGCTTTTTTATGTGTCGCCTACCGTGAAAATAAAACTACTTAAAAATTTATGAAAAAAACGACTTTTTTGTTATTCCTAACCTGAAAAGTAAAACCCATTTGCATCTGGTTCCAGACCATTAAAATTACATCAATTTGAAATTACATCAACTAATATTAGGGGAAGGTAAAATTCAATGCACGAAAAGGAGCCTCAATCGGATCGTGTAATTTTCAAATCTGATGTAATTTTGTGTTTCATAAGACGCTCCAGTTATGTGCATCAAATAGACATAAAATTACACGATTATTTTTTGGTGTGTATCGAGCATTTTTGGCGGGCTTTGGTTGCAATTATGAGTATGTGGGATCACATTGAGCAGAATGGGGGATCAAATCGACGTTGTCGTGCTATCTTGACGCATTTCTGTGCATTGTCCCGAAGTTTGGTTGAATTTGGTGGCCGGAGTGCCGAGTTATAATTACAAATGTTTACGGTAGTTGCACGTGTGTCAAACGCGTTCTGACCTGAAGTCCCTTTCGTCAGAAGTCGCACTTACAGCAATGTTCACGGTGTTTAGTTTTTTATTGAATATCTCAGGATTTAAATCGAATTTTGGGGACGTGTGAAGGTCAAAAGGTTAGACATTGTGTTAATTGAATATTTTATTTTATTTTCTCTCTGAACTTATTTTACAACTTTGAAAATTATTTTACCGGTTTTGACTAACTTGACCAAACTTTTGTACTCATTCCAAAAAAACTGCTTATTAATTCCTTCAGAACACTCTTACACATTCCCGTTGAAGCCCGACGGTGCCAGAAAATTCCAGGTCATTTGCTCGTATTGCCGCATATATGCAAAAGGCTCCAACCGAACCATTTCCGTGCGATGATCGTGATTTATTCGAAGAAAAGCATGTTTTTCGCGGCGATCGGCCGGTGAGAAATTCCCACATTCATCGCTGCCGACGTGATATGAGTGATGGCATAAAACGAAGCTCTAACCGATCGTTATGTTGCAGAGCACGTATTTTGTGCCTAGAAATCACCTTCCCAGGCGTGGCTCGAGTGCAAATTGGGGTCCTACGGAGGGGTCGTGAAACTTTTTGCAAATTAACAAATTGCGATTATTTTTTACTTTGAGAATCAAAATCAAACTGTGCACAGGTTTTACCACTTTACTTCAAATCTTGTTGCATGCAACACCTGCCCTCAAAGGAAGAAAAAGGAAATTAAAAAAAAATAAGAATTAAGTGTGAACAAGTGCGAACACACGGGGCGGACAGACCAATATCATCTTCATAAATTAATACAGCAAATAAATTTTACTTCTCACACGCCAACTGCGCGTCGACCGAAAATATTGCCCAAAGCGCTCAAATTCTTGTTCATTTTTTTTTTGTATCCTTAGCGATTCTTCGTAAGGAACTCACGTACGAGCCGAGGAAAGCCGTTGGAATTTATGGTGCTGTATCATTACGGGCCAGCAGCGAGGTTATTATTCTGCGATTCGTTTTACGTCCGCGAGGGTACCCACGATATTGGCCGTTCAATTTTGACACTCTTTTGGATATGCAGTGCAAAATTCGGTAATGTCTGCAGGGCGAAGCAGATCCTGTAATGCATAAATCCAATCATTTTTTCGAACGTGAATAATGTGGGTTTGATGCTATTATAAGCCGTATAACTATAACATGGAAAGGATAATTGTTGAACTTTCTCAGTTTTTTATGTAACATTTAAACATTCAAAAAATTACATTTTTTACATTGATAATAAAATTAATATTTTCAAGACTTTCCGAGTCAGGCCGTAATTCTGCGACCAATTAAAAGGTGCAAGGGGAAATATACCCTTTCTAATCAAACACCTATCTTCATCATATCAAGAGTTTGATGTTCGATTAAAGCTCCAAAAATACTAACTATTATATAAACTTACCAGCAACGGCAACGCCTCGAGTAAGCACGCAAATTTATGCCATTTACTGGCCAAAAAGATCAAATTTAATGCACTTTCATCATAATTTGTATTGTGCGAGACCATTTCTCGTCATTTCGGTGGCACACACATCCACACGCAAGATGAGAGGTTAACTGCTTAACGAAAGTCGCCATCAATCACTTGCGCTAACGATTTCAAAGCGCTTAAGATATAAAATTGCTTCCAACTACCGGCAACATGTTCTTTTGCACGTTCTTTAGTCACTCACTTGAAAAATAATCCCGAAACATGTAAATAACTAGCAAGCGCCATCCAAAAAACAAACGCGCTAAGGTTTTTGACGTTTCAAATTTGACTACCCATTCCAATCGAAGGCTGAAGAAAACCGAGCGAGAAGCGAAGGCAAATAAAGAACAAAGGGTGGCCACCAACACCACCAACATACTGGTGCAGCGCCTGTTGGAGTGAGCCAGTGATGCCAGGATATTTTCTCTATAAATGCTACTTTTGGTGAGCGTTCGCTTAAAATTTCATCAATTTTGGCAGCACGAAGCAGACCCAAAAGAGCGCTGGAAGAAAAAAAGAACTAAGCTGAAAAAAGAAAAATGGGCGTGGCCCAATGCACTCGACTGATTAGAATGCATTTGGATTTTTTTTTAATGCTTGTAAAAGAAAAAGCATAACTTTTAATAAAAGTGAAAATAAACAGAAATGTTCACAAAAAGTTGCTCTACTCGTTGGTGTACTTGGTTTTAGTAAATTTCAAGGAACACTCCAGATTATCCAGCAGCATTCAAACACGACCGCTTATTAGGCTTAAAATGAGCATATTTCCCCTATGTTATACATAGAAAAGCAACAAAACATTCTAGTTATTTATTAAACTTTTAAAAAATACAAAAACAAAAACATTACAAATTCAAACAATGCACCACCTCTTTTGAAATTCCACCCAAAAATATAACGCACTGGAAATTTATGGCCCTTGTCCGCAGCAAACCACCACATTTGCCACCACAAAACAGTTCAGCCAGTCAGTGGGGGCACGTGTTCGTGGCGCGAAATTTATATGCAAATTTAGAAACAAACAAATACAAAACAATCAACTCCCACGCCCCCATGCAAACACACAAATTATTTGGAAGAGTTTGAACGCGTTTAATTTGGTGGTTTGTGGTGAAAAAATAAAAAGTATAAAAATTTAAATTACAAGACATAGTTTCAACATTTTTCAATCGTTTAAAAGCATTAGAAAGAAGATTTCTTAAAACTTAAGAAAATTTTAGGTTTGGAAGTAATTTGTAATTTGTAATTTATTGGAAACGATAGCCTGTTAGTATAACACTTTGTATCAGGTTAAGGAAGGACGTTGTGATGATTACTTTAGATCCAAAATAAACGAAACAAATTAACACCTAGATCTAGTTTTGTAAATGACTTCTCAAAGAACTTTTGAATGCTGATAAAGTTGGTTTGACCTTAACTTCTGTTGGTAGATTGTTCCAGTTTGAGATCCCAGCAATTAGCACACTTTTCCCACTTGACGTCGTGTGCTGCGGGACAATCAGCGATCGCGTTCGTTGCTGCTGGCCGTGGACAAGGTGATCCCGAATGTACTCCGGCAGATCGTTGTTATATCCCCGCCACATGAAGCAGCAGGTCCGGAAGAGGTAGTTCGCAGGCAAGTCGTGTCCGAGGATGGTGTGCCGCACATCTGCTGTAGTGTCACGGCGTCGCAGGTTGTACACGAAGCGTACTGCGGACTTGTAGCATCGGTGCAGTTGGTTCTTGAGCGCTACCGACAGTCCGTGATAGTACACGATATCACAGTAAGTGAAAAACGGCACCACTACCGCCTGCACCAGCTTGCGCCGTGTTGGCCTCGAAAGCACACCAGCAAAACGGCGGAAGGTTCTCAGCGTGTTGTAGGATTTTTGCACGACGCTGTTTACCTGATGCTCCCAGGTCATCCAACTGTCCATTTCCAGCCCAAGGTTGGTGACTTTGTCTGCGATCGGCACCACTTCCCCACAGAACAAGATGTTCGTCCGGGGCACCACTTCAGCAGCCCGCCGAAAAATAATAGCTTGCGTTTTTTTCGGATTCGGGTGCAGGTGGTTCTGTGAAGCCCAACTTGCAATGGAAGCCAAATCCACGTTGATCGCAGCGATCAGTCGGTCGACTTCGGCGATTTCCCCCGAAATGTAGATTTGCAAGTCGTCAGCGTAGAGCTGGTACTTACATTTGAGGGAGGCTGGCAAACTGTTTATATAAAGGCTGAAGAGAAGTGCGCTTAGACAGGACCCTGGGGAGTACCATCTGTAACCTCTCGCACCGCAGATAGCACACTGCCGTGTCGGACCGATTGCTTCCTTCCTCGCAGAAACGACGAAACCAACTCACAAGCAGGCCCGGAGAACTGAAATTCTCGGTTGAGTTTGACTGCCAGCAGGTGATGATCGACGCAGTTGAAGGCCAGCGAAAAATCCACCAGCACCATAACCGTGCAGCGACCCGCGTCGAGGTTGCCATATATGTCGTGGGTGACCTTTGCCAAAGCAGTTGTTGTTCCGTAGCCCTTTCTGTAGCCGGATTGGTTGCGCGCTAGTAGGCGGTTGTTGGGGTTATCCAAGTGTTCGGTGATCTGGTTGAGCAGGATCTTTTCCAGCACTTTGGAAACGGCAGGCAGAACACTGATAGGGCGGTAGTCTTTTGGCAGAGCTGGGTTGACGTTTTCGGGATGGGGTCACGATCGCCGTTTTCACAGCGCAGGGAAAGTCCGAGAGTCGATGATGGCGTTGAACAGATGGCAGAGTACTGGCAGAATGAACGGGCACAGCATCTTGAGGAACGAGATAGGGATACCATCTGTTCCGGTTGCGTTCGTGTCGATCTCGAAGATCTTCCTGCAGATTTCCTCCACGCTGGTATGGCGAAAACTGAACCCGTTTGCGCCGTGATCAATCGCTGTTCTATGATTTGGTGCTCTTGGTGCGTTTCGTTGGGTTGCAGCAGGTCCCAGTCGACGGTGACCGTCCGAAAAGAAGTTGTTCAACTCGTCCGCGCTGATATCTGCTGACGATGAGCACTGCTTTGTTGAGTTGTGGATACCATCTCGCTTCAGATTCGACCACAGTTTCTTTGCCGGGAGATCGTGCGAAAAGTTGAGCTCTGCATATCGCTTCTTCGCTGCGAAGATTAAAGAGCTCGCGCGGTCTCGTTTGCGCTCGAAATCAAGCCACTGGACGTTAGGGTGCCCAGAATATGGGACTTTTTCTCAAAACCTCGCTCCACAAGCTGAATATTATTCCTTGACCTATTCTAGGACTCTGGACCAAATATGAGCAAAATCGGTCATCATTTACCCATTGATACTCGGAGGTGAAGTTTGTATGGGAAAAATCGAAAAAATGTATGGAAAATCCAAGTTTTTTACGGTTTGGTCTGCAAGGTGCGCTACTTCCATCCGAATATTCCCAAAAGTGAGATTCTTAATGAAAATTTAATGCTCTACAACTTTGTAGAACATACCAAAGCTGTAAAACTCGATCCTGAAAAGTTATTAGCGATTCAAAAAAGTCATTTTTGTATGAAAAACATTTTTTACACCAACTTTAGGCTCGGGTATCAATGGGTTAATCTCATCCAATGTCGTTCAAAATTTACACAGATGCTTAAAATAACCCAAAAAACCGTTTTCCGCTTGTGGAGCAGGGGGTCATTTTTTCTGGGCACCCTACTGGACGTCGCCTCTTGTTCTGTTCGGGTTGCGTGCGTAGAGCTTGAGAGCCAGATTTCTCAACTCAACGGCTTCTTTGATCTGCTGGGTGATCCTGTGTGACTTGTTTTATGTAACTTTGCCAATGGTTATTTTTTTCAAAACAATTTAAATGATAATTATTTCGTTCCAGAGTAAAAACTGTGAAAAACATGCAAAAATAAAAAAAATTGCTGTAAAAACATGAAAAAACTAAATAGACAAATGGTACTGATAGGAGGTGGTAGTGTTAGCCACATACTATTAGAAACAAATATTAACTGAACAAGATTAATGCAAATTAAAATACTAAAAATGAAACAGAAAGAATATAAACAAGAGAAGAGAAGTTTTTCGCAAAACAAAAGTTGCTAAAATGACCTCCTGAACACGGGAAAAAAATGAAAATCGGAAAAAATTGGACAGTAGATGATTAATTACAATAGAGCAATTCCAGCCCAAAACAGGAATTTTTCAGGTACTTTTTTCTCGACCCTCTCCGATTTCAATGAAACTTTGTAGACATGTTATCCTACGCTTATATAAGCCATTTTTGTGTATATGGAGCCAGTTCCACTCGATAATGACATTTGAGAAGGGCGTAAGTGTTTTAAATATTTTTGTAATTCGGAATTTAAAAATGTCTGTTTCTCGAAGCCGTTGCATCGTATCAAAAAGTGATCAAAGACAAACTTGTAGGAAATTAGATGGGCTTTCCGAAAAAAATACACTGAAAGAAAAAAACACTCTACTTTTACGAGCTATTTTGATTTTTATGTTTAAAAGTCAAATTTGAGGGGGAGCCCAAGATTTTTTTTCGTTCAAAATTTTTGTGAAGATAGCCTAAGATGTTACAAAAAGACTCACGAAAAATGCAGGATGGAGCAACTCACCTAAAAATACAAAAATCATTTACTGAAACTGTTTTTTGAAAAGTGCTCTAAACGTCAAAATTTTCACAAACCGATAGCGGAAATCGATTCTCCAGACAATTTTACATAAAAGTCTCCATATTGACTACTGTCCTAAGTCCAATCCTTGTGAAGTTACAGCGGTTTTAAAAATAAAAATGTTGAAAAAATAGGTTTTTTGATGGTTTTTTGCAATTTCTATGTGACAGACTTGATTTATTTAGTCTCGTAAATATTTTTACCGAAAAGCTCGTCCAATTTCCCATAAGATTGTCTTTGACCACTTTTCAAAATAGCTCATTTTTTTGATGATTTAAGCTAATTTACTATCCAGGTTACTATACCACACTGAAAAAATATTATGTTTTCAGTTATGAGCAATGTAATTAGCTTATATCTGTAAGCCCATACATCCAATTGAAATGTGGTCAAAGACAAACTTATGGGAAATTGGACGAGCTTTTCGGTAAAAATATTTACGAGACTGAAAAATCAAGTCTGTCACATAGAAATTGCAAAAAAACCATCAAAAAACCTATTTTTTCAACATTTTTATTTTTAAAACCGCTGTAACTTCACAAGGATTGGACTTAGGACAGTAGTCAATATCGAGACTTTTATGTAAAATTGTCTGGAGAATCGATTTCCGCTATCGGTTTGTGAAAATTTTGACGTTTAGAGCACTTTTCAAAAAAAACAGTTTCAGTAAATGATTTTTGTATTTTTTTAGGTGAGTTGCTCCATCCTGCATTTTTCGTGAGTCTTTTTGTAACATCTTAGGCTATCTTCACAAAAATTTTGAACGAAAAAAAAATCGTGGGCTCCCCCTCAAATTTGACTTTTAAACTTAAAAATCAAAAAATCTCGTAAAAGTAGAGTGTTTTTTTCTTTCAGTGTATTTTTTTCGGAAAGCCCATCTAATTTCCTACAAGTTTGTCTTTGACCACTTTTTGATACGATGCAACGGCTTCGAGATACAGAAATTTTTAAATTTCGAATTACAAAAAAAAATAAAACGCTTACGCCCTTCTCAGACGTCATTATCGAGTGGAACTGGCTCCATATACACAAAAATGGCTTATATAAGCGTAGGAGAACATGTCTACAAAGTTTCATTGAAATCGGAGAGGGTCGAGAAAAAAGTACCTGAAAAATTCCTGTTTTGGAGAGGGTCGGGTACAACCGATTCCCTATTTGGCATGGAATTGCTCAATAATTCTCTTCAAAATAAGCCTTCTTCAAATTTTCTTTTTTGTATTGTTTAATCTGGCTGAAACTTCTTGGATGAAAGAAATAAGCCCTTTTTGCATCATCTTTATAATTTTCCTTACAAACTTGGCAGCTTTTCATACAAAAATGGTATGTGAAAACTTAAAAATCTTTTTCTTTTAAAGAAATTGTTTGATCGAATTGGTGTCTGTCGAAAATTGTAGCTATCGATGAGAACTTAACCAAAAGTAAAAATGGATTTTTTGCTGATATTTAAAATTCTTTTTGTTACTTAAAAAAATATTTCCAAACAAACATTTTTTTTCCTCTTTTCATTAAAGTTTTAAATGTATAATTTTTGATTTTTTCAAAAACAGTGATTTTTCTTCAAATAATCATAGAAAAGGTCGTTTTTTCTAAATTTTAAATGTAAAATAAAATGAGTGGAATTTGGATAAAAAAACAATTTTTCAAGTTATACCTTTTAAAGGACAATTATGAAAAAAAAGAGTTTTTATTTTTTTTAAGGTGGCAATGCAATGTTTGCCCATTATTGAAAAAATACTTTCGAAATTCTGAGAAAATTCGCTCCTACATTTTGCTATTTTGAACCTTGTTGATACGGCATTTTGTTGCTGAGCTATGGCCATGCAAAGATAACAAAAACAGGAAAACTGAGATTTTCTCAGTGTCGCCCAAATAAAGAGTAATAGTAGTTGAACTGAAAAATTCGTATGAAAGAAAAGTAGCACTTTTCAGCACTGTATTTGGTGCAGAAAAGTTGAACTGTAATTTTTAGTTGCTATGCAATTATTAGTTTTTGAAATATGTAGTAAATATTCACGATTTTTTTTCGCGAAATAAGACCTTTTTGCGGTAGTGCTCATCAGGATTTCATAAAATTCTAAATATGATTAACACCTAAATTTTCAAGCTTGAGAAAAATGGGGAGCTTCCAAATGAATTCCCTCTATTTCTCAAGCTTGGGAGTTGAGGTCCTCAATATGAGATCAGCGTAAGAAAATGCATTTCAAAGAACTGTTTTCAGCAAATCAGACTTGTATTTTCATTGAAATTTTGATGTTTTTGAACACATTTTTGCCCCCTGTTATGACTTAACTTTGAAGGGACCATCCATAAACCACGTGGACACTTTTTTGGGAATCTGCAACAATCCCCCCTTCCCCCCCTTAAAGTGTCCACGTGGTTTATGGATGGTCCCGAATGCATTTTGAGTGGCAACCCGTATGTATGCATACCTACTTTTCCAATCCAAAAACCTTCAAACAAGACTAGTAATTGCACACCTGCTTAAATACAATTGTCAATTAATTACTAACCCAGCTGAACCACTTCCTGTCTTGTTTATCTGAGTGAACACACACGTGATTGACTCACAAGAAATGACATACTTACCGGCGGTGGTGGTGCAAAACTAACCTACCATTATTCTTTCCCGTGAGACATCCATTGATTCCAATTCTCACTGATTAAATAGGAGTAGTTGCGGTTAGTTGAACCTAAAACAAACAAACCCAGACCAAGTTGCGTCTCTGCTTTTTCCTAGCCTAAATAATAACTAGACTCAACTCAAGTACTGTCGTTTGATCGAGACTGTTTGCTTAAGTGGACGTTTGACTCTGAAGTACAACGTGTCACGCTGAGTGACTTTAAAATTGCTTCATTTGGACAAGCTGCGTTCCACTAGAAGGAACCACCCTATCATGCAAACCCAACTCCACGCACGTTACGAGGGTGGTTCCGATGGCGCGGATAATGCTGCCCCCTCAGGGCTAGAGATATTATCCATCCTGGCCAACACCGCCCGATCGAGAACCTCTTTTGACGGTCCGCGCGTGATTTATCGGAAATTGAGCAAAATTATCGAAATCGATCGATCGACCTCAATCTGGCCGCGATGATACACACGCCCCGACACGACGACGACGACGACGACGATCCTCGCGCGCACAATTAACGATCCTCTTGGAATACGCAGATTTTTTCCCCCTGAGTTTAATCTTGGCGATCTTGCCACAATTACTCCTTTGTTCGACTCCGTAACAACCCTCGGCACGACATCCTTGAACGGGCGCGAGCGCACATCGGAATTTCAATTTAGCCCCCTAATGACCGCGCGCGCAGATCCCCAAAGGCCACCAACAATAAACCACAAATTGGCACGATTTTCATTCTTCCGACCGCCGGCCGAAGGCGTTTTATCCAGTTTTTAATAACGCGCATCTCTTTTTCCTTCCCACTTCTTCTTGCAGAGCAAACCTGTCCTGGTGGAGCCGATCGACTTCGAAGGATTCATCGCGAAAAACAAAACCCTCATCCAGAACGATCCGCAGCGCGAGCTGCTGCTGTACCCGAGCGACGACGTGACGGTGAGTTTGGGTGGTCGGGGGGAAAGGCGAAAAAATGATCGCAACATTTGCTCTTGTTCTCAACAGGAAGTGACGCTGCCGAAAAAGTTCCGCACCGTTACGAGCAACATTCCGAGCTTTGCCGCTCTCCCAAGTGTCCCTAGTTCACCCAGCAATGGCTCGGCCAACGGGAACAACCACCCGTCATCTCCACAAGCCACAGGAAAAGCCGCAACTCCTCCCGGCGGGGGAAACTTGCAGGGCCACCTGCTGACCCGCCAGGCCTTGCACACCTACGAATCCGCCAACCATCTGATACACTACAAATACAGCGCTTACGGAGGAACTTGCCTCGATCTGCCACGGTAAGTGACACTTATTTATTGCGTTGAGTTTCAAAGTTCATTCGGTGGTAATTCACAGATTCTTAACACTAGTAAAAGTTATGAGGGTTAAAAAGGGGATCGACGAGTTCAACGCTCCTGATTGAAACGCGCCGGCCGCATTCCGTACTCAAACTTGAGCTGATTCGGTCCAATCATAAAGTCATTGATCTGCATTTGGTCAATAAAGTGAGGAACGCCCCAGCTCGAGTGCACCGTAAAGTAGTGCGTCAGTTCGCGCTTGATCGACAGCTCCGGAATGGTCGGGTGGACCAGCTTGATGAAGATGTCGAACCAGCCCTCTGCACCATTCAGCAGCACCAGATAGGCACTGCAGAACTGGCCCTTCTCTTGATGCCCGTTGCAATCGACTCGAAGGCGCCATGCCATGTTCTGGTGGTCGTACATCAGGTTCGAGAAGAGAATCCGGTCGGCGTTGCGTTGCGCCGGGTAGTCACGCACCGTGTAGAGGAACGACTTGAACGGCAAGCTGAAAAGATCACAAACGTCAACTTTTCCGTCAACTCAAATTTACCTCAATCCAACTCACTTTTTGTTCTTGTTGGCGATCAAACCCGTGGCACACTTTGGCCCATAGCCGGCATCGGTCTGACGCACTCCAAATGCCAGCTGATAGCCGCCACTCTTGTCCACTCCGTACCGCTTGGCCTGGTCGATCTGCACCAGTCGCTGACAGCCCTGGGACTTGCTGCCGACGACGAAGTCGTCCACCGCCAGGTACTCGGCCAGCGGCTTCAACCCCGAGCCCTCGTAAATCACGTATCTGTACTCGTACCGGCCCGGTTGGCCGGCGGCCAGCGTCAGGTACACACTCACGGAGCGACCGTGACCGTCGCTGAAACCTTGCGGGTAAACGGTCAGCTCCCAGCGATTGCCGTGCAAGTCTTCGGCCGTGTAGCTCTGGAACGTTGCGGACGGCGACTTGACCTGGCAGCGGTACTCGAAGAACTTTTCGTTCGGGAGGATGTAGGCGGGTTTTTGCTGAAAGTTCATAAAGAATTCCGTTAATTATCACAGTAGGCTATCCCAACGAACACGTGTTCACGAAGCTTTACTCACCCCTGTGTCAATTTGGGCACGATCTTAACCGGTGCCACCCTCTCGATTTCCGCCAGCACCGCACGCCGCTGGCGTACCATTTCTCGCGGGTTCCCGCATGGCAACAGCCCGGCAATCGTCGTCAACGCCTTCTGACAACCCCCCGGCGTGAAACTGCAAGCCGTGCTCAGCAGCCTGCTGAGATCGTCTCCATCACCCCCACCTCCACCAATCGCCGCCCGAATCCGGCCAATCCCATCGAAGATCTCCCGCCGCAAATCGTCCAACGCTTGCTTGGCGTGCCGACCATGTGGCCCATCCCCGGCCGTGTAGCACTCCCGGCACAGACACTCGTCGCACTGCTGGCAAAAATATCTCACCAGGTGACCCTCCCGCGGGCAGCTGTACTGCGTCTTGCGCTCCAAGGCCACCGTTCCGATCGAAGTCTGCAGACGGCACTTTGGACACTCCTGCTTTGCGCTTTGGCCGAACCACAGAACCAGACAGTCGAAGCAGGTTCCCTGCTTGCACTGCCGGCAGAACACCGGAAAGCTCATCTCCTCCAGGCAGATCATGCAGTTGAGCTCCACCTTGTCCAGCTCCAGCGGAAGTTTGATCTCCACTTGGGCCATTTTTCTGCTGCTAGAACCTTCCAGACGGTATCGGGAGCAAAATTATCGACTTCCTTCCTGTTCTGAACAAACCACTTGGAATGATTTTTTTATCGACCCAAGCCTGCTGAGATCATCCGTCGCCGGCTGCACTCGAGTTGTGGGGAAAGTAAACAGTAAACAAAAATATTGCGCATGTTGAATGAAATTGCAGCGCCACTGCGCGAATCGAATGGGCGCGATAAGAAGCGAAAGCCGTCGCGTGACTTTACCAATAACAACCATGGAGTGTGGGAGTGGGGCCACTACAAATTGATTTGTTTTATGAATAATAATTTTATATTGAGTCTAGCCGTTTGACTAGAATAAACTCTAGCAGAGCGTTAACATTAGGTTATTTTTATACCATTATGAATCCAGCTTTAAAAAGTGCCAACGCCAACGAAATTGTCGCCGTGGAAATTACGTACCTCGGAATAGTTAATTTTGTTATTTAAAAATAGTAACTTAATAGCATCTGATCGACAACGTGTCTTCGGCGCAGTTTTAGCACAGACATCAGTGTGAAAAATTAGCTAAAAACGAAAACGAACTTGACAAAAAATTCTGATTTTGATTGATTTGACAGAAACTTTAAAGAATATTTGCAACGGCCTAATTAAAAAAAAAAAACATTTTTTTACATTACAGCAAAAAACGCCCCATTCTTTACAACATTTATGCTATAAAAAAATTCACAATTCAACCGTCTGTTAGGAAAACTCTCAGCATGTTACACTCCTTAATCAGAGCTCCGTTGCGCTTCGCGCTTATTTCAAAGAAAAACTTCCATTCACCAAGCATGTTAAATGGAATAATGGCTCCATAGGTACCGTACCGCATGTGGTCCAAAATTTCAATGTGCTAAAATTTAGCATGCAAAATTCGTTATTATAGAAAACAATGATAACACTTTTTCTTACCCCTTTTTTGTAAGGACACTGCGTTTGATTCAGCGTTTTCGTGATAAAGTACCACGGCTTCGTTGGATTGAGCAAATCCGGACAGAAATCCTTCACCATCGTGCTGAAAAGTCCCACGTTCCACTTGCCGTGCTCCAGATGACGGGTGTAGAAGTTGAGCCCAATCGGCGCTTCATAATCCTCGTTCACGCGAATCTGCCCGTTCAAAGTCAGCTCATCTTTGTCGTCCAGCTCGTACTCGAGATCGGAAAAATCAACGGCCGAATTGGGGAGGGAATTTTCACAGTTGAAAACCTCTTCGTTCACGTCGACGATCACTTTGGACTATTTGCAGAAAAATTGGTGTTATTTTTTGTGTGCTTTGAAATTTCCAACAGATTACCCAAACTAGCACAATCCAGCTGAGCATTAACGTCGGTATTTTAATGCAAATCATTTTGTTT
Source organism: Culex quinquefasciatus (assembly GCF_015732765.1). Lineage (NCBI taxonomy): Eukaryota > Metazoa > Arthropoda > Insecta > Diptera > Culicidae > Culex > Culex quinquefasciatus. Next base: position 182,425,303 of record NC_051862.1, on the reverse strand, counting down.
ACTCGAAGCAACTAACTAGACTAGTCAATTTGAGTAAACAACTTTTAGATAAATATTGGTCGGGGTTGAAAGAATGTGATGCATGTTTTGATATTTGGAACAAATTACTTTGCAACATGCACTCAAGCGAGCTTTACAATTTAAATTGCTGTTTTAAATGTTTTCAAAACACATTTCTTGTTTTATTGGTCAGTTAACAAAAGGTTAACATTAAACACATTGTTTGTTTCAACATTAAATTCGTGGCGTGTCTATATATTTATGTCTATATTATTTTTCAGGCCATTCCAAATTTTATTTCATGTTTTTATCCGCAATATTACCGAAACTTTAAGTTTTGTTTGAAAAAAAAACTTATCCAGATTTTTAAGCGAAGATGGCGTTCGAATTGTGAACGCCCGAAATGTCAAAGTCATGCAGTGGTATCAACATTACGAAAAAAGTGTGCCATATGGCATGACAGCCACATTTTTTTCTAATGTTTGTGCTACTGAGCGATTCTGACATTTCGGACGTTCACAATTCTAACGCCATCTTCGCTTAAAAACCTGGTATCCAAAAATTCATTCAATTCAAAATATTCAAAATCTCTATACACTCAACCCCCGGTGGTTGGTCACTTTTTTGTTTGACACTTTTTGAGTTTGCACTCCGTTGGTTAGTCAAAGTCAAACTAAAAAGTGACGAACTGTCACTTTTTACACGGCGCTCACCAACACTATCAATACAAACGTTTGATAGTGTGTGTGAAATCCGTGTAAAAGGGGTGTCAAACTAAAAAGTAACCCCGTTCGTTTCACAACAGTTGGTTTGACTGTACCAATATTTATGCACAACTATAGAAAACACGCTTAGGATACTTTTTGTCAAGAAGGACCACAAAGTTTATTCTTCAAAATTGATTAAAAAATCCAATTTTAATCCTTTGTTGTCGGACGAAGGATATTTGTACTCAGAAAAATAAGCTTTATCGTTGTGAACAGTAATACAGATAAATGTCGATTTTATGATGAAATAAAACAATTTCAAATTTCAAACCAATTTACTCGCTGTAGATTATAATGAAAACATCACCCCAAGTTTCAGCGCCCTCTAGTGGGGAGGTAATTTTGACGTTTGATTGCCTATTTAAATTGACGAATCCGCTCTGTATCAGTAATTTAAGGTTAATTTTAGGACGCAATTTAAGTTTAATTTTAGGTTCCAATCGCATTTTAAAGCGTTCATTTTTGTATTCAAATCAAATAGGAAATTTGGGACATTGAGATATTTTGCAAATTTTCTGTAGTAGCATAACTTATGTTTAGAGCAGTTTGTGATACGTTTAGCTCCATTATTTTGAAAAAAATGGCCTTAAATTTGAAATTAGGTTTTTTCGCTCTCTATCTTTTTTTCTCCCCCTGATTTTTGGGATCAATTTTGAAGGGGGAGGCGATACAATCCTTGAAAACTAATGGCATTAATTAAATTAAATCATACGCAATCCAAAGATAACACACAGCTCACAGTCGTGATGCTTCAACCATCCGTCAGGAAAACTCTCCGCATGATGCACTCCTTGATCATCTGGCCGTTCCGTTTGGCTGTGACTTCAAAATATAACTTCCACTCGCCAAGCATGTGGAACGGAACAATCACCCCATACGTTCCAAACTTCAACCGGTCCAACACCTCAACGTGCTAAAATCAAGCATTAATTTAGCTAAACTTGCTAAAACACTTCAAAGTTATCTTACCCCCTTTCTGTAGGGACAGTACGTCTGGTTCAACGTTTTCGTGATAAAGTACCATGCCTCTCTGGGGTTCAGAATGTCCGGACAAAAATCTTTCACAATCCGGGCAAACACGCCCGGTCTCCACTGGCCACGCTCCAGGTGCTTCGTGTAGAAGTATGTCTTGAAAAAGTAGTTGAAATTTGTTGAAATTACATAAAAATGATCTAAAAACCCCTACTCCAAGCGGCGCCTCGTAGTCCTCCCTAACGGTTACGGTTCCACTGACACACATGACATCGTCCTCGTTGAGTTCAAACTCGAGTCCGGTGAAATCTGCGGCCGGAAGCGGAAGTGGCTCGTCCCGATCGTCACAGAGGAGGGCTTCCTCCACGACATCGACGATGATTTTGCACTGTTGGGAATGGAATGTTAAGTTTTGCTATAGATTCAGTACAGATATGTAATTACTGAAACTAGTTTCAAAACTAAAGCCATCGAAGTGAAAAGATGCAATGTACTGGAATACATTTTGTATTGAATTAACGAACATTAATACAAAATTGATCAACCTCAAGCAACGCTTTTATACTCACCATAATTGATTTAAACTGTGATAAATGTGGGTTACCAGTGTTTTTCATTACTCGTATGCACGCAGCAATAAAATATCACGTTTAGGTAAACTATGCATTTATTTCAATATGAGGCTTCAATGAAACATTTTACACTAATATTTCACTAATCAGCCATCAATTAGGTCAGCTCGTCGCATGATGCACTCCTTAACGGTTTGACCGTTCCGTTGGGCAGATATTTCGAAGTAAATCTTCCACTCTCCAAGCAAGTGGTGCGGAACGGCGACCCCGAACGTGCCCAACTTCAAGTGGTCAAACCTTTCAATATGCTGAAAGGAGACAATTTAAATTAGCTACTAACAATCCCAACTAACACATCCCTAAACATACCCCTTTCCGGTACGGGCACTCCGTTTGCTGCAAGGTTTTCGTGATGGGATACCAAGCCTCGAACCGGTTCAGGATGACCGGACAAAAGTCCCGCACAACTCGGCTCATGATGCCCGTTTTCCACTCGCCCCGCTCGAGGTGTTCCGTGTAGAGGTTCATCTTGAAGGAATGTTGAAAGTTTTAAGTTAATTGGTTGTTCGATTTATTTAGTTTATTTATTTATTTGTTCAATCATTTCAAAATAAGCAATATTTGTACATAACAATAATTTATCACAACTTTTCAAAATGTTTTTTAAGATATAATTTGATTTCAAATTGTATTAGTTCATTCAAACCTTTATGCAAAATGGATGTGCGACAAAAGGTCGAAAGACATAAGGTCGAATGGACAAAAGGTCGAAAGTGGACAAAAGATCGAAAGATCAATACGTCGAATGTGAAAAAATGAAACAAATAATTATAAGTATAGAGCAATTCCAGCTCAAATCATGATTTTTTCTGGGACTTTTGTACCCGACCCTCTCCGATTTTAATGAAACATTGTAGACATGTTATCCTAGGCCTATATAAGCCATTTTTGTGTATATGGAGCCAATAGTACTCGAAAATAACATTTGAGAAGGGCGTAAGGTATTTAAATATTTTTGTATTTTGCAATTTAAAAATTACTGCATCTTGAAGCCGTTGCTTCGTATCAAAAAGTGGTCAAAGACAAACTTGTAGGAAATCGGACGGGCTTTCTGCAATTTAAAAATACACTGAAACAAAAATCACACAAACTTGTAGGAAATTGAACGGGCTTTCTTAAAATTAAAAAATACACGCCATTTCTTTTTTTTGTCACGATTTTTTTCGTTCAAATTTTTGAGGAAATAGCCTAAAATGTTACCAAAAGACTGACGAAAATGCAGGATGTTATGTCTGTCCTAAAAAAATACAAAAATCATTTACTAAAACTGTTTTTTTGAAAAGTGGTCTTAACGTCGAAATTTTGAAAAAAAACCGGTAGTGGGAATCGATTACCCAGAAAATTTTACATAAAAGTCTCCATATTGACCATAATTCTTGGGAAGATACAGCGGTTTTAAAAATAAAAATGTTAAAAAACGGGTTTTTGGTACTTTTTGGCAATTTCTATGTGACAGACTTGGTTTTTCAGTCTCGTAAATATTTTTACCGGAAAGCTCGTCCAATTTTCCATAAGTTCGAGTTACAGTAGATTTTAAATTGCAAAATACATTTTTTTTAAATACCTTACGTCCTTCTCAAATGTTATTTTCGTGTACTATTGGCTCCATATACACAAAAATGGCTTATATAGGCCTAGGATAACCTGTCTACAAAGTTTCATTAAAATCGAAGAGGGTCGGGTACAAAAGTATCAGAAAAAAATCTTGATTTGAGGTGGAATTGCTCTATAAACTTTTAAGAAATTCTCGAAAAAAATATTTTCTTACAAATAAGTCTGAGTTTTATCTGTGAGTTCACCTTTGGTTTATCCATCCTTTTAGTAATCATCTTTTTTTTTAATAAACAGTATAACTTCCAAACCATTTCTTGAGAAGATTTCCATTTTTTCAAACATGAGCAGTTCTTCAAAAACAAGCTCGACTTCTAAAATATTTTTGTGAGTTTTTCCATTCTTTCAAACATGAGCATTTCTTTGAAAAAAAAGTACGACTTCTGAAATATTTTGGAAGCTTATTTTTATTTTTTAAAACAACCTATTCTTGATTGTCAAAACATTTTTGAAAGTTTTTTTTTCCATTTTTTCAAACATGAGCTGTTTAAAAAAAATTCGACATCTATAATATTTTAGAAGTGTTTTTTTAAATCAACCAACCTTTTCTTGACTTTAAATACTACTTCTCAAATATTTTGTAAGTTTTTTATTTTAGTTATTAAAATCGTTGGGATATTTTAAAGCCTTTGCATTCTTCTCCAAATTAAAATTAAAATAATTTCGTAAAAATAAAAAGTCTAGCTTTTTAAATATTGTTGCAAGTTTGTTTATGCTTTTTTAATCTAATTTTCAAAATCTGACTTCAAAAACATAGCTGTTTATAAAAAAATCGATCGTATTTATATTTTTTAAGATCAACCCTTTCTAAATCCCCCCTCCGCCGTCGAAAAGTCGCCAACAATCCGGGGGGCTAGTTTTGTTTTATCCAGAGGACCTCTAATGTTTTGTAACAATAAAGTGAAGTGGCAGAAGTGAAAATAAGAAAATCGTTCAAATCAACTTTCTATAGCTGCTTATCAATATTTGTGTATTTACACCCAAAGTTAAAGACCGAGAGGATGGTCTTCCCGAAAAGAAACTTGAGGAAAGTACTATTTTGCGAGAGTAAAGACCACTCGCGTGTTCATTCGTTCATTGAAACAGTTCATCCTATTGAGTGGCTTATATGGACAAATGACAGCCATTTAGTCACCGAACCATGGTGGCCCATACGGCAAAGGCACGGTTCTATATGCCGAAGGTCTGGAAGGAAGGTTTGAGTCTCGGTACCGATACTTTTTTTTATAGATGAACTTTTTTGGAAAATGAACCCATGAGTAAAGTACTCTCGCTAATTTCGGGATTTATCCTCTCCGTCAACACAGTACCATTTTACTACCGAAGCGGGCTCTTTATCCTCTCGTATGCCCAGTTCCAGGCTCATATCAAAAGTTTTGTTTTGTAAAATGTTTTTTTAAGTCAACCTTTTGTCCTTTCGATGGTTTGTCCATTCGACCTTATGTCTTTCGACCTGTTGTCATACATTCGTGAAAATATTTTAATTAAATAATTGATAAACTATGATGTCCCGCCCGTGTGAATCAATCGGACCGCGCACTGGACTTACAATCCAGAGGTTGCTAGTTCGAATCACGCGGCGAGCGCTCTAAAAATTCTAAGTGTAAATATGGGCCTCCGGCGCCGTCGTTCCGTGCCGTACTCAAATTTCAATTGCTTTGTTAGTTCATAAAATTCAAACCAAAGTTAGGATCAATAATAAGTCCAATAAAAAATCTTTATCACATAGTTTATTTGTGACCACTAACACAGTTCAACAATGTGTATGATAATAAAATAAATAAAAACTGTAGAGCATTTTAACATGATAAAGTAACTATAACTTACAAAGGGAGCAATTTATGAAATGTATGTTGAACTGACGAAAGAAGTATTTTTGTAAGATAAAAATAAAAAAAATTGTAAAAAAAAGTTAAAAAATTTAAATTTGAGGCCACGATATCAAAATTTGAATGAAAGAAGTGTTCAGTTGTTTTTGCAATCATTAATTTCCAAGATTTCTGAGTATTGACAAAAATTTTATGTTTGCGAGTAAAAATAAGGTTGACATGAACTTTAAAAAATATTTGCAACGGCCTTATTAAGAATTTAACATTTAGTAAAAAAAAATAAAAGCAAAATCCGCAAACAACTAAGCTGAAGACAAAAAAAACGATCAGAAAATCCTGTCACGAGATAAAGCTTATTGAATATGTAGTCACATGCCCATTTTTTTATAACCAGCCGGCAAAATTGTATGAAGTCTTGTAAAAAAATATGGAAAAACTGAAGAAAAAAAATAAAAACAATGATTTTTCTTAAACGAAATTCTACAATATTAATCATGAGCAAAATTTTAACCAAATGAAAACTACAAAATTAAAAGTCACGTGATTGTGAGTTTAGCTTAAAATTTTCCAATTTGCAATCCTTACCCCAATTGGCGCCTCGTAATCCTCGGTCACGTTTACGGTTCCGCTAAAGTTCATCACGTCGTCCTCGTCCAGCTCAAACTCCAGGCCGGAAAAATCGGCCGCTGGCAGGGGCAACGTGTCGTCACACTCGTACGGGGTCTCGTGAACGTCCACGATCACTTTCGACTGCAAATTTGCGATGAAACTTTAATTTCTCTTCTTATTTAAAAGTATACCTTTTTTTACCAAAACGAATGATTTCCACAAAATCCAATCCAACACAGCAGCGAATAACATGCAAATCGAACAGTAGTTCATATTTTTCTAACGTGGTTGAATCAAAACTAAATTTGTTTTGCTCAAAAGTCGCGTATTTAACGGCAGAAAAGTGAAGATAATTAATATCATATTTGATCTATTGCAAAACAAAAATTTCACCTTTTATTTTTAAGTCAAATATGGGACTTTTGACGGTACGTGACAGACCTTGGACTACAATGTAGTAAGTTATCACAAATATTTCGTAAATTATCTTCGAAAGATCACCACAGAAGTTCGTGTTTTAAGCCAGTTTAGCTACATTGTAGATGATTTAACAAGGTTGCGTTAAACCATTTAATGAATGCGGAAATCAAACTAAACGGTATGGAAAATAATTCTATTCACTTGATCGTCGTAAAGTTAAATATAGTTTTTTTTGTTCATGTATAGGAATGAAACAATAGAAAAGACAAATTAAAACAGATTAAAACTAGCAACTCTAACTTGTATTCATAAAAATATAAGAAAATGTAAAAAGACAAACACAAAACTGAAAATGAATTTGTACCTTAAAGTATTTTTCTGACAAAATATAGAAAAAGAGAGTAAACCATAATGTCCGTCCTTCTTCCAGAATATCCCCCGCAAACGAGCTCAAGGAGGAGCTGTACGAAATCGACACCGACCATGAGGTGATCTCCGAGCAGATGAGCCGCTCCCAGGCGGACACAATCACCAAGCAGGGCTACCTCCTGAAGGGTCCGGACACCAACTCGGACCGCATGTTTGCCCACATCGGCTCAAAGTCGTTCAAACGGAGGTACTGCTACCTGCGGCAGGAAATCGACGGAACGTACATCCTGCAGCTGCACAAGGACGAAAAGCAACCGGAAGCGAAGACCACGATCGTGATGGACTTTTGCACCGAGGTCGTTACGAATCCGAAAAAGGGCCGCCACTGCTTCGAGCTGCGGATGAACGCCGGCCAGCACAAATCGGTCACGTTGGCCGCGGACGATGAGGCGGAAATGGACGACTGGGTGCGCAAGATTTCCTCCGTAATAGCCCAGAACAAGCTGCAGGAGGACAAACGAGCGGCGTCGCTGGAACGAACGGCCGCGCCACCACCTCCGGCCAGTCCCTGCTCGGCCATGATGTACGGCACGTTGAAGGGCCTCGAGCAGAGCATGAACCCCCAGCTGATGAAGTACGGTCGTGAAACGGACATGTCTATCGGGCAGGCACGGAAGGAGAACCGCCGACGGTTGTTTGGAGCGTATCAGTTGCAGCACTTTCCGGCCGGGTCCAAAGTGGCGACCGCCAGCAGTATGGGAGGAAAGGCGGACGGGATCGAGCCGTACCGGGAACAGTTTGGCCAGCGGATTCTGGTGCGATGTGATTCGCTCAAGTTTCGACTGCAGGCACCGATTGAGAGTGTGGCGACGACGGCAAATGGAGGTGGACAAGGCGCGGCCAATGGGGACAGTGAACCGGCGCTGTGTCAGGTAGGTTCACTTCAAAGGAGTTCTTTTTGCCTTCCTCACATTACCAACTAATCTTCACCCTCGTTAGGTGTGTAATCAGAAGATCTTTCCCTTGAGTGCAATATGATGAAAATCTGACAACCCTATCAAGGGTATATTAATGTGAAGAAGGCAACAACCACCTTAACTTTTGTTTAATTGTTTTTTGCTCAAAATTTCCACAATTCGTTCATTTGTTCATACAAGTCTTCTTACAAATTATGTCTTTAAAAGGAATTTTCTAATCGTTTTCACCGAATAACAGATTTTGCGTTTCGACTGTGTCGCGTGATCGGAGACATTCTTTCATAATACACTGAAACCCCGATGGTTTGACACCAACTGTTGTCAAACAAACGGGGACACTTTTCAGTTTGACACCTCATTTACACGGAGTTCACACACACTACCAAACGTGTGTTTTGATAGTGTGCGTGAGCGCCGTGTAAAAAGTGACAGTTCGTTTTTAGTTTGACTTTGACCAACCAACGGGGTACAAACTAAAAATGTGTCAAACGAAAAAGTGACCAACCACCGGGGTTGAGTGTAAAAACACAGATATTTTGCAATAACAGCACGTCTTATTCCACACAAACCATGAGCATGAGCATGAGCATGGTTGACTGCCAATTAGCTGCTACTCCGTTATTGACAGATCAGCTGAAGTTAAACAATGAATCAAAAATGATCAGTGGGAGCCAACCATCCGTTCACTTTATAACCTCTGAAGATCCCTACTTTATTAGTCAATACCGGCGCCCTCCCAAGAAGCCTGCAGTTCAACGAAAGGGAGGAATGTTAGTCCGATAGTTAAAGTTGCAGACTCATCAAGCACACAGTTTTTCGTTATATACTTGTTGATACCGCTTGAGACCGTTTAATCCACAGCATCTCCTTCAAGCATCACGTGATTATTATTTTTTGGGTTAGTAGGATAAGGTATTGGCTTTTCGATGCCTCCCGAGCTACGATGCTATGGGGAGGACTTTCAAAGCTGACCCGTCGGCGAGCTTTCCGAGCAACGAAGCTATGGGAAGGTCTTAACACACGACATCACTCACACACTATTATTTTGCTCCACTATTAACTCGACGATCCAAATTGTCAGTGCGTCTTTCGATCACTTTATTGAAACGGCTATTTCACCATAAAAAAATAAAACCATATTCGAAAAAATTATACAAAATTTATCCGACGCCGTGCCTTCCGATCAACGATGATATAGGAAGGGCTTTGAAAATCACAAACAAAGATTACTAAAGCACAAAAAAACACCAATTACTCAACGAAAATGACGCTCAAGACACAAATAATTCAGTAAGGCAAGCGCGTGGCCTCGCCGCCCGCAATCGACACACACAATTCACGACAAAAGGCACACACAAAAAATCACTTTTCACTCCGAATATTTTTTACGACCACGTGCTCCCTTTACAAATTATGCACTCACCCCATACGAATAGCGACACAAAAACACATAAAAAAATTAACCTGAATAATCACGATTTCGCGTCCCCACTTCCAGCGCACCAATCAGCACGTCTTATTCCACACAAACCAACCACAAAACTGATTTGACAATCTTCATTCTCTCTTTCGCCAGCCGCTTTCTCGCTGTTTACGCTGTTTATCGCACTTTGTCCTCTCCGCTGGCAAGCTCGATGCGCAGTCTGTCAAGTTAGAAGGGAACGTTCTTTTATTACGGAACGCAGATGTTTGGGAGAGGGTGGGTCAATGACGATCCTTACATTTTTTAATATGTATTGAAAATTTGTTACAAAGGGTGGGGGAAGAAGGGTACAAAATCCAAATTTGTCATTGCGTTATAAAAAAACGTTCCCTTACTCTTTAGTTTTTTAATGTTTAAAATTCGAAATTTTGTAATTTTAAAATTCTCTAATTCTTAAATTTTAAAAATCTAAAATTCTAAAACATTAAAGTTCTAAAATTCTAAAAATCTAAAATTCTAAAACTTTAAAATTTGAAAATTTGAAGATTGGAAAATTCTGAAATTCTAAAATTCTAAATTTCTAAAATTCAAAAATTTTAATATTCTAAAATTCTTAAATACTAAAATTCTAAAAATTCTAAAATTCTAAAAATTCTAAAATTCTAAAATTCTAAAATTCTAAAATTCTAAAATTCTAAAATTCTAAAATTCTAAAATTCTAAAATTCTAAAATTTTAAAATTCTAAAATTCTAAAATTGTAAAATTGTAAAATTGTAAAATTGTAAAATTGTAAAATTGTAAAATTGTAAAATTGTAAAATTGTAAAATTGTAAAATTGTAAAATTTTAAAATTGTAAAATTGTAAAATTGTAAAATTGTAAAATTGTAAAATTGTTAAATTGTTAAATTGTAAAATTGTAAAATTGTAAAATTGTAAAATTGTAAAATTGTAAAATTGTAAAATTGTAAAATTGTAAAATTGTAAAATTGTAAAATTGTAAAATTGTAAAATTGTAAAATTGTAAAATTTTTAAATTCTAAAATTCTAAAATTCTAAAATTCTAAAATTTTAAAATTCTAAATTCTTAAATTCTTAAATTCTTAAATTCTTAAATTCTTAAATTCTGAAATTCTTAAATTCTTAAATTCTTAAATTCTTAAATTCTTAAATTCTTAAATTCTTAAATTCTTAAATTCTTAAATTCTTAAATTCTTAAATTCTTAAATTCTTAAATTCTTAAATTCTTAAATTCTTAAATTCTTAAATTCTTAAATTCTTAAATTCTTAAATTCTTAAATTCTTAAATTCTTAAATTCTTAAATTCTTAAATTCTTAAATTCTTAAATTCTTAAATTCTTAAATTCTTAAATTCTTAAATTCTAAAATTCTAAAATTCTAAAATTCTAAAATTTTAAAATTCTAAATTCTTAAATTCTTAAATTCTTAAATTCTTAAATTCTTAAATTCTTAAATTCTTAAATTCTTAAATTCTTAAATTCTTAAATTCTTAAATTCTTAAATTCTTAAATCTTAAATTCTTAAATTCTTAAATTCTTAAATTCTTAAATTCTTAAATTTTAAATTTTAAATTCTTAAATTCTTAAATTCTTAAATTCTTAAATTCTTAAATTCTTAAATTCTTAAATTCTTAAATTCTTAATTCTTAAATTCTTAAATTCTTAAATTCTTGAATTCTTAAATTCTTAAATTCTTAAATTCTTAAATTCTTAAATTCTTAAATTCTTAAATTCTTAAATTCTTAAATTCTTAAATTCTTAAATTCTTAAATTCTTAAATTCTTAAATTCTTAAATTCTTAAATTCTTAAATTCTTAATTTCTCAATTCTTAAATTCTTAAATTCTTAAATTCTTAAATTCTTAAATTCTTAAATTCTTAAATTCTTAAATTCTTAAATTCTTAAATTCTTAAATTCTTAAATTCTTAATTTCTCAATTCTTAAATTCTTAAATTCTTAAATTCTTAAATTCTTAAATTCTTAAATTCTTAAATTCTTAAATTCTTAAATTCTTAAATTCTTAAATTCTTAAATTCTTAAATTCTTAAATTCTTAAATTCTTAAATTCTTAAATTCTTAAATTCTTAAATTCTTAAATTCTTAAATTCTTAAATTCTTAAATTCTTAAATTCTTAAATTCTTAAATTCTTAAATTCTTAAATTCTTAAATTCTTAAATTCTTAAATTCTTAAATTCTTAAATTCTTAAATTCTTAAATTCTTAAATTCTTAAATTCTTAAATTCTTAAATTCTTAAATTCTTAAATTCTTAAATTCTTAAATTCTTAAATTCTTAAATTCTTAAATTCTTAAATTCTTAAATTCTTAAATTCTTAAATTCTTAAATTCTTAAATTCTTAAATTCTTAAATTCTTAAATTCTTAAATTCTTAAATTCTTAAATTCTTAAATTCTTAAATTCTTAAATTTTTAAATTCTAAAATTCCATAATTCTAAAATTCCAAAATTCTAAAACTCTAAAATTCTTAATTGCTAAAATTCTAAAATTCTAGAATTCTAAAATTCTTAAATTCAAAAATTAAAAAAATCTAAAATTCAAAAATTCAAAAATTAAAAAATTCAAAAATTCAAAAAATTCAAAAATTTAAAAATTCAAAAATTAAAATTCAAAAATTCAATTCAAAATTTAAAAATTCAAAAATTCTAAAATTTTTAATTCTGAAATTCTAAATTTCTAAAACTCTAAAATTTTAAATTGCTAAAATTCTAAAATTATAAAATTCTTAAATTCTAAACTTCTAAAAGTCAAAAAATTCTAGAATTATTTTTTTTAATTCCTAAATTCGTTAATTCTAAAATTTTAAAATTCTCAAATTCCTAAATTTTTTAATTAATAAATTCTTCAATTCTTAAACAAAAAAATATTCTTACATTTTTTATTCTTAAATTCTCAATATTTATATAATTTTTTTAGTGACACCGTTGTTGTCACTATCTTAATTCACAAAAAAAAAAAACGTTTTTGAGCATTTATAAGTTAAAATTTGAGAAAAATACAAATTTCGGATTCGATTTGAAATGAAATTTTGGCGAGGACTTAGGATAATCGAGTACGAACTGTGTTTAATTTTATCAAATCCCTAGATTTGGAATTTTAATATTTTAGCGTTTTAAAATTTCAGAATTAGCTAAAAATTGTGGTTTTTAAATTTCTATATTTTTGGACTTTAAAATTCTATTTTTTTTTTTTTGAAAGGTCGAATAAAAAATATCAAGTATTGTGCATATTTAAAGCCGTTTTGGATATAGGGTACTTAAAAAAAACTTAAAAAGGAAAAAAAACATGTTTATTGGACTTCAAAAAAACTGAATTGCTATAATTAGAGGAACAGCATCTAATTCCAGCATGCCTCTAATGTTGCCATATCAGCAGCGAGCGAGTGCTTAACCTGATTTCCCCTATTTAGGTTAAAATTAATTTGTTTTTGAATTTCCGAAAATTATTTATTTTTTTATTTTGAGTTTATGAATTTCAGAATTGTCAAAAATTTTAAAGCCAAAATTGTAAATGTTTTAAATATTTTTTATTTAATAAATTGGATAGATTTCAGATGTTTTGTTTTTTTTTTGCCACAAATAATGTGTTTTTTCTATATGGATATGTGTTGCGTTCCTTCCGAGCTCCGTACTAACCATCATTTTTGTCTCAGTTCCAAATAAATATGAGGATGTCATCGAATAATATAAACAGTACTTACTTCACTTACACAGGGGATGTGTCCATTAATAATTTATTGGTAGCTAGAAATCTAAAAAAACTTATCCAAGATAAACTTGCTGAGAGAATGCCACGACGCTGCATGCGCTCGCGCTTCCTGGCGCTGGTTTCAAATTGTAAAACGAAAGAAAAAAATAATAAACATCACTTCAATCATCAACGGTCACGTGAATCACGGCGTTCGGGTGAATCTTGAGTTCGAGCAGCGTCCGGCTGCCGTCCAGCGCGTGCAGATCGGTCTTGATGGCGGGACAGAAAAAGCGCACCGGTTTGCCCTTCTGGTCGGGGAAGCGGGCGCCCCACTTGGCCTGCAGCTTGGCCCGGGTGTGGTCCAGCGTGCGCGAACTGCGGAAGAACAGCCGCTCGGTGACGTCGCCGGTCATTTTGAGCATGATGCGGGTCTTCTCGGGCTGGGGGAGCGTGGCTTCGTCGTCGGAACTGAGAACTGGGGAGCTGGGGGTTTCCGTCGGGATGGTGGCCTGCTTGGAGGGGCTCTTGGAGGTTGGGGTGTCCGGTTCGGGGTCCGGCTCGCTGTCGCTGGAGGAAAGGATTTCCTGGAAATCTTCCTCGTCTTCGTCGTCCGGGACCCAAATTGTTTTGCTGGAGGAGGATTTTGACGTGCTGGCGCCGTTGTTGGTGCCACTGCCAGAGGCTTGCGATGTCGAGGGCCGCATCAGGGTGGGTTCCGCCAGGGAGACCTCTTTGCCGTGGGGCGATTTATTTTCGGTGAGGAACCGTTTCAGTGAAGCAAGGAACTTGGTCGGATCGAGGTCCGTCGGGAAGGTTTGCACCTCTTCTCCGGTGCGAGGGTCAATCATGCCGATGTACGGCTCGCTGGTCACTTTGTAGAATGTTTTGAACTTTGCTCCGTCGCTGGTTTTGTTTGACGTTTGCCAGAAAATAAGATGTCTGTTAAGGAAATCTTTCAGCCTTGCATCGGACCACAAATCCCGGTTCAGTGTCTGGCAGCTGAAGTTCAGATCGTCCTGTAGATTGACCAGAATCCATTTGTCGACTGTTTTGCCATGTCGCTGGGCTAAATCGAAACTCCCCGAGAAGAGAATCTCAAACGGTGGCATAAATAGGGCTTCTAGTCGAGTGACCTTCTTGGACGATGGTCCCTGACCTTGCATCAACAACTGCTCCTGAAGCTTCCCCTCCAGCTCGAAGTTTCTAAAAGGTACCTCCGTGATTGTGGCACCCCTTCGCTTCCGACCACGAGTCAGCTCGACCGGTGGCAACAAAACTTCCGTCTTTCTAGGAATTGGAGCCCTCACGTTGTCCTCCTCATCATCGTTGATTACCACGGCCGGTTCTGGGTTCAAAATGCCCTCCGGATTCTCGAAGAACGCATTGATGGCCCCCTCAACGTTGCCGTTGTACGCCGTCAGCAAAGTGGCCGCCTGTTCCGGCTTCAATCCGGTCACTTCCACCAGGGCTTTCACGTTCTCCTCTGACGACGACATCTGCACAAACACAGAATGCTGTTAATAAATCAACCTCCTCCAACCAAAACGTCCAAACTTACGTTCCGACGGCAAACGACCAGCAGCAGTGGCCACCACCGACTTTTTTTGTCTGATGCCTTTTTCCCCGAGCGCCGTCGAAATCAAACGCAGCAGCAGCAGCAGCACAAAATGGCAACTCAACTCGATTTCGCTCACTTTTCGCACTGTTTTCAACCACGCCCTGCTTCGGAACCGGTTAGTGTGGCCACCGACGCGGCACTCGCACCTGCTTCCGGCCAATTTACGGCAAAATTTGAAACGTTTTCCGCCAGCCACCAGAAATTGCACCCGATCAAAATAATGCACAAAACTCTTGTGAAGCGATTTTGACGTTTGTGTGGTGGGACTGAGAAATTCACCTCCGACGTGATGCGGCTGATAGATTCGTGCGCATGTATTGGTGAAAGCCAATGTGGTGAGTTTATGGAGAGCGCGCGCGCGCGGGAAATTGCAGCGTGGTGGTTGAGCGTGGCCGCGGGTTTTGGACTGAACACGTGGGAGCAAATCATTTAACTTTTAGGAATTAAATTTTATTATGTTTCTTTTGAATTTTACTTGTGTTTAAAATTTTATAGAGGAAATTCACATATTTTCAGCAGTTTCAGGATTTGGTCCTAATTCCGTCCTATTTTCCAATTTCTAATATTTTGACTCCTTTGGCCGAACATTCAAGAGAAATTCTGTTGCTTACTTATCCCATTAATTTCACATTAATCAATTAATTTATTTATTTAATTCAAAAGTCAGTTTTTTCCGAGTGGTAGAACAAAACGTTTCCTTGGGGCTTTTCTTCACCCTCTCTGGTTTGTTGAATAATTGAATTATTGAATTATAGAGTTATTGGATTATTAAATAATTAGGTATTAAATCGTTGAGTTTTTTTTTATTTCAGATCACTGATTTTTTGAATTTTGGAATTATTTTTTTAAATTTTTTAAATTGTTCTTTTTGAATATTTCTGTTTTTTGAATTTAACTCTTTAGCTTTTAAATCTTGAATTATATCTTTTTAATTATTTTTTTAAATGTTTGTTTTTTAAATTTTCTTAGCTAAACAAAAATATTTTTGATTCTCTAATTTTCATAATTATTTTTTTTTAATTTTAAGTAGTTTTAGTCGGAAGCATTCAGAAAAGATTTGCATAACATAATTATTGCATATAATGTAATTATTGTAAAAACATATCTTGAGTTTTTTTAAAGGTCCAATAAACCAAATTTCCAGTTTTTGTTTTTTGGGTGTTTTTGAAATTGCCTTGAGTCAGGGGTATTACAAAACACCCAAACAGCAAAAACTGAAAATTTGGTTTATTGGACCGCGTAGATCGATCGAACCGCGCACAGGGCTAACAATTCATAGTTGTTGGTTTGAGCATTATGAATTATATAATTAATAAATTAATATAAAATAAATATTGGATTATTAAATTATTGAATTCTTGAATTATTGATTTTATTGAATCATTAAATCACTCATTATTCAATTATTTTACTTATTATTTTGAATTTGTAAATTTCTATTTTTTTTTAATTCTTTAATTTCAAATTTTAAAGCTTTGTAATTCTATTTTTCATATATTAAAACTTTTGTTTGTTTTTTAGTTTTGAATTTTATTATTTAAAAAAATATTTTTAAATTCCTTATTTTTTGAATTATTTAGTTAATAAACTTGACGCAAAGCAAACCCTAAGTGTTGTTATGGAATTCCATTTTAGAAGTTTAACTTTTCAAAGCAATTTTAGTCTATAGGTCACTCCATGTTTTAAAAACATTTTCATTCTTTCAAAACCTGCTCTTTTTATCTTCCCACAGCTCGAACCCTACCTCACCTCGGTAGCCCTGTACGACGCCAAAGCGAACCGGAAGCTCACCGAGAGTTTCTACTTCGACCTGAACAAGGAGCACGTACGGGACATGCTGACCGCGAGCTGTGACTCCGCCAAGCCACAGTGCACCTCACCCAAACCGACGACCAAAGCTCACGGCCAGCAAAACGGAAATGGTACGCTGGCCCGACACGGCAAGACCCGCTGCGACGGTGCCGAGTTGTGTCCGGAGCTGAGCCGGGAGTGGCTGGCGAAAGCTAGGAATGCGATATTCAGCGTCACGACTCCACATTCGGACATTTTCGTGGTGGTGAAGATCGATAAGATTCTGCAGGGGGCGATCAATCCGGCGGCGGAACCGTACTTGAAGGCAACGAAGGACGTTAAGATACTGACGAAGCTGCAGAAGACGGTTCGACAGTACGCGGCAAAGTGTGGCCATTACCGGATGCCGTTCGCGTGGGCTGCCAGGCCTCTGTTTCGGCTGTACAGCCACGATCTGGACACGTCGTTTGACTTTCCGGCGATTTATCGGCAGGAGGGAGCGCGGTTGAAGGACGAGGAGTTGCTGAAGCTGCTGGCGGAGTACAGAAAACCGGACAAGTTTAGCAAGCTGACCGTGCTGCCTGGATCGCTGAAGATCTACATCGAGGCGTTGAACGAACTTCCACCAAGTAAGTATTGTTTGTGGAAAATTGTTTAACTTTGTGATTAACCCTCAATATCTCCCCTACAAGATTGTCTAACAACCACCCTGGCCCCGTTGAAACCGTTCCCATCGCCTCCGACCGCCCCGGGTCCCACCCTGGAGATGAGCGAGTTCCTTAGCACCTCCGAGCAGCATCTGCATCCGTACGCTACCTTCGTTCACCACATGTACGTTTACCCGTTGCACTTGAACTACGACAGCCAGAAGATCTTCTCCCGAGCTCGTAACATTGCCGTAATTGTAGAACTGCGCGACTCGGACACGGCCGACGCCAAATCCGTTGAGGTTAGTTCCAGCTTGTTGGATAAAGTCGTTCAAACATTCATAAACTCGCTCAATTTACAGTGCATCTACGGCCGCCCGGGCCAGGAAACGCTAGTGTCCCAGCAGTCCTGTCCGGTGCTGCACCACAGCACCGCCCCCACCTGGTACGAGGAGATCAAGCTGCGACTGCCGCTGCGCATCACGGCCCAGCACCATCTGCTCTTTTCGTTCTTTCACGTGTCGTGTAACATTGCCAAAAAGAAGGACCTGGCGTCGGGGACCAGCGCCGAGACGCCCGTCGGGTACGCCTGGCTGCCGCTGCTCGCCAAAGGAAAGATGAACATCGAGGAGCAGTGCCTAGCGGTGGCGGCATCGCTGCCGGTGGGCTATCTGTCGATACAGCCGCTGGGACTGGGCAAGGGGGTAAGTTTGGTTGAAATTGAGAGTTTTACAACGTGCATGACCTGTATGAATAGTTCAGTGGCGTACGACGGGGTTTGAAACATCAGGCCGCAATTTTGTATGAGTTTGACGTTTGCTGAGGGAGCAGAATAGTGAGGTTAAAACTCTTTGTAACCTGACTTTGCCTTTTCTCTTTCATGAAAAAAAAAATCAAACAAATTTAAACATATATCTCCACTTAACTTATAACAAACGACTACATTTATTCACGAACAACGAATGAATCAACTACATTACATTACATAACTTTATTATGACAGATCAATAACTACAGAGAGAATTCGCTAATTCAAATGGAACTGCATTTGAATCAGCGAATCCGATCTTGCTAATTGCAACGACTGACAGCTGTCAAAATTATTAAAACACGTGCTTTGAAATCGTCGAACAATGAGATGGAAAGAACAAGACTTTCTTGCTGACTTTTACACAGTAATGCCGTCCACAACGACTACAGAAGATAGTTCATCCTTGCCCCGGTACGCCACCGGATCAAACCTAACCCGACTAACATTCCGTCCCATACTAACAACATGGTAGCAAACCTAACCTCGTATGTGTCTCTCTCTGTTCTGTCTCCAAACCTTCCCCGCGAAACCGGCCACACGCTACAAAACTTCCCTCCCTCCAGCAGAACTCCGGGCCGGACATTCAGTGGATCGACAACCAGCGACCGATCTTCACGGTCGGCTTCCGGCTCGACTCCACGGTCATCACGACCGATCAGCACCTGCACAATCTGTTTGTGCACGCGGAACGGTTGCTCGAGCAGCCCAAAACCGCCGCCCAGCCGGCCGAGTCGGAAACGTGCAAAATTCTAAAAGCTGCCCACGCGATTCACATCAGCTCGTTGATATCGTTTCTGCCGACCATTCTGAATCAGCTCTTTACGCTGCTGGTCGCGACGAGCAGTGAGGAAATTGGGCTGAACATCATACGGTTACTCGTGAACGTGTTTCACATGCTGGCTGAGGAAGCGAAGCGGAAGGAGTTGCTCACTTCTTACGTGCGTTATGTTTTTCGTATTGAGGGATTTCCCGTGAACGGATGTTCGCCGACCTCGCAGCAGGTCGCTACAGTTCACGGAGAGCTGTGTCGTCATTTGCCAACGCTGCTGCATCCGAACAATACCGATTTCTTGCTGGTGAACAAGTTTATGAAGTTTTCCGGGATATTCTTTGACATCATCATCAAGAGCATGGGACAGTTCTTGCTGTCTACCGGACGGATCAAGATGCAGCGTAATGAGCGGTTTCCCAAAGAGTACTCGACACGCATTGAGTCGCTCTTCCACGTGTTGATACCTTACCTCAACTCGCGGCACAAGGATCTCCCGATGGAGACGGAACAGCTGAACCAAAGCTTGGCCGTGTTTGTGAAACGCTGTCTCTCCTTCATGGACCGGGGCTTCGTGTTTCGGTTGATGCGCATCTACATGGACCGGTGGGGACCGGGAGATTCCCGCATCCTTCAGGAGTACAAGTTTGCGTTTATTCGGGAAATCTGCTCCCACGAACACTACATTCCACTGAACTTGCCATTCCTGTTGAGTCCGAACAATCGACCGCCGGACTTGCTGCAGCAGTTTTGTCTGTCGGAAGATTTCTGTAGACAGCACTTCCTGGCGGGATTGCTGCTGCAGGACGTCAAGAGTTCCCTCAATGAAATTAGTCACATTAGGAAGCTTGGGCTGACGATCCTGAAGGACTTGCTAGCGAAGCACGATTTGGACGATCGCTACCAGAACAAAGGTCAACTCAGCCGAATAGCGCTGCTGTACGTTCCCTGGTTGGGAATCGTCCTGGAGAACATCAACCGCATCTCGGACGGTCTGGAGAAGAAGAAGCACGACTCCGTCGGCACAAACCGAATCTCCTGCAGCAGTAGTTACGTGTTCGCCCGGGAATCAACAACGACGGTCATCCCGTCCACGGTCACATCCCAAACAAGCACCCCAAAGTCGCGCAGCAATCGAGTTACGCTCCATCTGGACTACCCCAGCCCGATCCGATCCTCCCTTCACCTCAAAGACACCAGCTTCCTGTCCGCGATCGCCGGTCAAACATCGCTTTCCAACGGTCACTCGACCACATCGCTCAACTCCGACTGCTCGACGCTGTCCCACGACGGGACGGTGGTAATACGGCACAGCGAAACGAACGGCACTTCCGGTGGCCGACCTAGTCACGCTCGCTCGATCAGCGTAACGCAACCGACGATGATCCAACGCACAGACAAGTTCACCCCGGCCGAGACCAAAGACATGCTGATCAGCTTTCTGTTTGTGGTGAAGCACCTGTCGCCGGACCACATGCTCGCCTGGTGGCACAACTGTACCGAGAGCGAAACGGTGCAGTTCTTCACGGTGCTGGATTTGAGCCTGCTGTACTTCCGGTACGTCGGCAAGAAGAACATTCAGGTGCAGGGCGAGATTGGGAACGACGCAAAGTCCAGCAAATCAGCGAAGGCAAGTACGCTACCGGCGAGGATGATGCCACCGAACAGTGAGTCAGCAAACTCGTTCGATTCTGGTACGCTGAATCATCCCCAGACTCGAGAGAATTTAGTGGAGGAAACAGTGCGGCTGCATCGAGCGCTGTGCGAGTCGAATCTCGCGACGGAAATCGGCTTGACCATTTTGGACTGCTTGGGTCTCTACTCGATCCAGTTCCGGGATTCGATGCAGGACAGTTCGGTGCTACCGAAGGTAGCTCGCGTCTACCTGCGATTCTTACAACTCGGTCAATCGGAGTCCCTCTCCAAGCACGTGTTTGCCGCTCTCCGTGCGTTCATCAACAACTTTTCGCACGCCCTGTTCAAGGGCAACGCCATCCTTTGCGGCCAGCTGGTCTACGAACTGCTCAAGTGCTGTGATAGCCGATTGTCTAGTCTGCGGCAGGAGGCCTGCGCCGTGCTGTACCTCCTCATGCGCTCCAACTTTGAGTTCAGCGGCCGAAAGGGCCTCACCCGCGTTCATCTCCAGGTCATCATCTCCGTGTCCCAAATGATCGGTAACGTCATCGGCCTGAACAACGCCCGCTTCCAGGAGTCGCTCTCGATCATCAACAGTTACGCTACAAGCGACAAGGCGATGAAAGGCAGCGGCTTCCCGATGGAGGTCAAAGACCTCACGCGGCGCGTTCGCACCGTACTCATGGCCACCGCCCAAATGCAAGCTCACCACATGGATCCGGAACGCCTCCTAGAACTTCAGCACTCCCTAGCAAACTCGTACGCCTCCACCCCGGAACTCCGCCACACGTGGCTGGTAACGATGGCCCGAAACCACGAACAAAACGGAAACATTTCGGAAGCTGCCTGCTGCTACCTCCACATCGCAGCCCTAATCTCCGAGTACCTGCGGCTCAAAGGTTGCTGCTCGGTGGCGTACGGCGCGGAGTCGTTTTCCAAGATATCGCGCAACATCCCGCGGGACGAGCGTGGTCTCAAGCTGGACAGTGGGGCGCAGGACTCGCAGTACACGGAGCAGTTGCTGCTGGATCAGCTGAAGGAGTGTGCCGCGTACTTGGACCAGGCCGAGCGGCTCGAGTGTTTGGGCGAGCTGTACCGGTTGATTGTGCCGATACTGGAAGCGCGACGGGACTATCCGGGATTGGCGCAGTGTTATCAGCATTTGACACAGGCGTACAACCGGGTGATCGAGTTCAACAAGACGGGCAAGCGGCTACTGGGGCGGTTCTTCCGGGTTATCTACTATGGGCAGGTGAGTTTAATTATTTAATTATTTAATTATTTAATTATTTAATTATTTAATTATTTAATTATTTAATTATTTAATTATTTAATTATTTAATTATTTAATTATTTAATTATTTAATTATTTAATTATTTAATTATTTAATTATTTAATTATTTAATTATTTAATTATTTAATTATTTAATTATTTAATTATTTAATTATTTAATTATTTAATTATTTAATTATTTAATTATTTAATTATTTAATTATTTAATTATTTAATTATTTAATTATTTAATTATTTAATTATTTATTTATTTAACTATTTAATTATTTAATTACTTAATTATTTAATTATTTAATTATTTAATTATTTAATTATTTAATTATTTAATTATTTAATTATTTAATTATTTAATTATTTAATTATTTAATTATTTAATTATTTAATTATTTAATTATTTAATTATTTAATTATTTAATTATTTAATTATTTAATTATTTATTTATTTAATTATTTAATTATTTAATTATTTAATTATTTAATTATTTAATTATTTAATTATTTAATTATTTATTTATTTAATTATTTAATTATTTAATTATTTAATTATTTAATTATTTAATTATTTAATTATTTAATTATTTAATTATTTAATTATTTAATTATTTAATTATTTAATTATTTAATTATTTAATTATTTAATTATTTAATTATTTAATTATTTAATTATTTAATTATTTAATTATTTAATTATTTAATTATTTAATTATTTAATTATTTAATTATTTAATTATTTAATTATTTAATTATTTAATTATTTAATTTTTTAATTTTTTAATGTTTTAATTATTTAATTATTTAATTATTTAATTATTTAATTATTTAATTATTTAATTATTTAATTATTTAATTATTTAATTTTTTAATGTTTTAATTATTTAATTGTAATACTTTTAAAATTTTCAACCCGTAGGCTTACTTCGAGGACGAAAACGGCGTCGAGTACGTGTACAAGGAGCCGAAGGTGACCTCGCTGAGCGAGATCTCCGAGCGGCTGGCCAAGCAGTACCGGGACAAGTTCGGCAGCGATCACGTCAGGATGATTATGGACTCCTCGCCGGTACGGTTGTCGTGATCTTTGCATAATTTGAAGAAGTTTACTAAGAGTTGGGGTTATTTTGCAGGTCGACGCTTCAACTCTCGACCCCAAGCTGGCCTACATCCAGGTGACGCACGTGACGCCGTACTTTTGCAAGGACGAGCTGGAGATCCGGCAGACTGAGTTCGAGCAGAACCACGACGTGGACACGTTCATGTTCGAGACGCCGTTCACGCCGAATGGGGGTGCGCGCGGCTCGGTCGAGGAACAGTGGAAGCGGCGGACGGTGTTGACCAGTGAGTGTTTTGGAGGACTTGCTTTTGGGGAATCTTGACTTACAGTTTTTTTTTTGTTTTCAAATTCCAGCTCAATACAGCTTCCCGTACGTGCTGAAGCGCATACCGGTCAAGGACCGGCAGTCGTTCGAGCTGAGTCCGATCGACGTCGCGATCGACGAGATGCAGGCCAAGATGGGCGAACTGGAGGAAGTGGTTCTGGGCCCGATCGACGCCAAGAAGCTGCAGCTTAGGCTGCAAGGTTGCGTGGCCGTTACGGTCAACGCGGGACCGCTGGCGTACGCTTCGGCATTTCTAGATCCGAAAAATGGCTCCAAATACCCCGCCGACAAGGTTGAGGATTTGAAAGATGTGTTCCGGTAAGGGTTCGCTGAGATATCTATGGAAAAGTTTATTAAAATTAGTTTTGTTTTCCTTTCTAGTGACTTTGTGCGCATTTGCTACACCGCGCTGCAGATTAACGCGAACGTCATCTGCTCGGACCAGCGCGAGTACCACAACGCGCTGCACGAGAACTACGAGGCCCTGTGCTCGGCGCTCAGCGATCTGCTGGGCGAGTTTGTGTACCCGCTGGACGACAGCAACAACAACGCTCACCGCCATAGTCTTGCCTTGTTCTCCGCCATCAGTGGCGCGCCGAACAACTCCAGCACCGCTTAGGGAGTGGGGGCTCAGGAATTTAGGCAAAACGACGCACAACTAGCTAGAATTTGGGGAAATTTACACACAACATAGCAAAGTTTTCAAGATAAAAAAAAACTCCATCAAAGATGTTAGAAAGAAAAAATACGGCTTCCAAATCGTTTGCACACAATCTTCTCACTTGGTTTCTTACTCGCGTGGCTTCCTCAAAGCCTCACTTTGTATTTATACTCTGTACGATATCTTAACCTATCGCAATTGAGATGAGTGTTCTTGTTACTGCGCAAAACGCACATTTTCTAAGTGTTGAATCGTGAGTAGGAAAAAACCTAACGCAAAATTGTAACTTTAATCGATTGTAGATTGAGAGAGTAAAAAATCATTAGATCAAAAATAAAAATCATACTTCAAGCGGAATTTTTGAGCTTGGTTTGGTCGCCAACGCGATCGAACCTCGCAGGAGAAAATTTCTCAAATTGGAACTTACCTCGCATAACTTAGTTTCAGTTTTACCCGGTCCTGGCGGGCACCAAAGCCCACATGGACGTGTTGAACGTGTGTGTAATTTTTCCGCTCTGGAGCAAGCTTTTATCTTTTCCTCTGTTTTTTCGCAGAAATTTTTTCTGCTTTTCATGTTTTTACTCACAATTTATAAAACGAGCATTGTTTTTGAGTGTTTTTATTGGGCTGAATGTTTGTTGAGCACGTCTACACTGACGTTCTACGCATAATTGTCCCATGTCAGTTTTGGACGATTTTGACTTCATGACATTTTTAAGTTAAGTTTGATGTTTACTTGAAGAAAAACACATAAAATCTGGTACCGTAAACTGGGGTCAATCGGGACACATGGGGCGAATTGGGACAGCAGTTTTAACCATGTTGGAGCACAATATTTTGATTTTTCTGGTTGGTTTCGGATAGAACAGACTCAGACCAACAAAATGTGTACATCCATTTCCAAATTTAAAAGCTTTAAGTGCTCTAAAAATGGCTGTCCCTATTCAGACTGTAGTCCCGATTCGCCCCAGATTACGGTACCGTAAACCGAGGTGACTTTGATAGGATTTTGATTTGTTTTTAGAATATTTTCCGACAGGTAAGGTTTTTCTCAAGATTATTATTTTTAAAACATGTACTGGGGTAGACCACACAAAGTTCATGCACTATTTCGGAAAAAAAGTTTTTTTCAATAATGTTTAGAAAAATGTTTAGAAATTCTTAGTTTTAATTCCAGGGTGACTTTGATAGTCATAGTTTTTCTTGTTAAAATCATATTTAAGATGTTCAAACTTTATTTGTACGCTAAATGTACCATCACTAAAGTAGCTGATATAGTTTTTAAGAAAAACAATCAATGTTTATATTTAGTTAATAAAGTGTATAAGCTTTTTAGCAAAAAAACATATACATTTTAGGTAAAATAGTTAAAAAGTCGGAATTTTGACTGAAATTTGTTAAAACTAGTTTTGTTTGTAAAATTATCGATTTATATTGCATTTTATACTTGATTCGAAGCACGAATCACAAGTTTTCACATTTTACATGAAATTTGTTCAACTGAAATTGCCTTCTAATTTGGAGATTTTTTTTAATTGTATTTTAAAAACACATATTATTTATTTTTTACAAACTTTTTTAACCTTCTCCTAGTGGAAAATTGTCCAAAGAATCCGAAAATGCATTCCGTTTTCAGATTAAAAATCATGTTCATTGAGAAAATCAAGACACTTTGAGAAGTTTAAAATAATAGCTTTCATCAACATTTTCTTAATTATAGTTAACTAACTGTTTAAACTTGTCAAAAATTTATGAAAAGTTCTTCTTGAGGTACTTTGAACACTTCTCTACCACAGTCAGTGTGTTTCTAGATCATTCCTTACGTATTTTAATTGTACTCTTCATTTTGCGAAAAAATTGCAAACCTATCAATGTCATCCCGGCTATCAAAGTCACCCCGTTTTGCGGTACTTTGTTCGGAAACTCATTAAAAACAACACCACGTCTGTTTGTCCCATCGAAAGGATTTTTCAAATCGATTTGGTGTCTTTGGCAAAGTCAAAGCTAACAAAAAATAACTACAAGCCATAGTTTCAATATTTTAATGAAAATATGTTGTAATGTGCACGCCA
This sequence comes from Culex quinquefasciatus, assembly GCF_015732765.1. NCBI lineage: Eukaryota > Metazoa > Arthropoda > Insecta > Diptera > Culicidae > Culex > Culex quinquefasciatus. Next base: position 182,399,296 of record NC_051862.1, on the reverse strand, counting down.
CTCAAGTTGGCAATACACCAATCCACAAAAAATTGGGAAAAAGTCGGCAATTTTAGATTTTATGACAAAAAGTCTGAAATCCAAGCGTTTAGGAATTAAGTTTTTACCCGACTCAATAACTCAATGGTTAAGCACAGACAGATTATTTAGGGTTCCTTTCACTAAAGGAGGTATAAGACTATGACAAACAAACTCGAACATTTTCGTGCTTGACATTTTGTCAAACTCGCACACTTGTTTGCGGCCATATATGCAGACTGACGTTTCTGGCAAACAAACAAAGCAGGCAAACTGCCAAAAAGTGCGAGTTCATTTGTCATTGTCTAATACCTGCTTAACTTAACTTTTCAAAAATATGAAAAATTGTTTGATTTTTTTTCTTTTTCACCTTTCAACTTCTTGAAATTTAATAAATTTTTAAAGCTTTTGATTATATGCTTTTATTTTTTTAGTTTATTTTAAATTTGTTGTCATGTTTCTATTTTTCATTTAACTTTTAAATGTTTTGATTTTTTTATTTATGATTTTTGTTTGATGATTCATATTAGCAATACTTAAAGTTTCTAATTCACAGGAAAAACTTGGGAATTCGATAATCGCCACCCTGACATACAATCAAAAGATTACAAATACATCTAGAGTTTTTTTTAAATTGTCCTATAAGCTAGTGTGTTTCATATGGTTATAGGACCTTTTAAATTAAAACTCTAGATATGTTCTAGAGAAAAAAATACTGTTGGTCTGAAAAACTTTTTGCCGTCATGTACATACAAAAATTAACCATTTTTAAAAGGGTTTAATCATGTAAAAAACACAGTTCCGGCGATTTTTTTTGTGATCTGTTCTAGAGGCTCAACAAGATGTTTGGCAGTGATGCCATTCTTCTGGAAACATTATTTTGTGAAAACACTGAAAAAACGTCCGACAAAAAATGACAAATTGAATTTTTAGTCGAATCACAATATAAACAATTTGTGAGGGACGTTTTTGCAAGTGAATGCAAATTTTTTGAAGATAAGATATTTTTCTGAGCTCAGAAAAAATATTTTTCAATATACAGCTGCTACAATTTCACGTATATTGTGTATGGACAAACTATAGAACTATAGACAAACGAACTGATTTTTCTTCGAAAAGTTTATTTGATCTTTAACAAGAACATAAAAGTTTAAGAAAACTTTATTTCAGCCTTGAAGAGCTCTTCCATTGTGGTTTAAATTTGAAAAGTCTCAGTCTAAATTTTATCAAAGAAACAAAAAGCTCTTGCTAACCTCCTAAAATGGTCCATTTTACACTTAAGGCTGCTTTAACTTCAGGATACAATAGCTTTCAACTCGAATTTTCTCAAGGACTCTTGAAATATACTTCAAAAGTGTTTTAAAACGTTGTTACTTGGGTAAAGATACCAAATCGATTTATAAGTCCATAAAGACAGTACTGACAAATTTTCAGCCAAACAAAACACAATTAAAAACTCAATTTGGAAAAAAAAAGTTCTTTGTAGAACTGCTCAAAACATAAAAATAACAGATTAAAAGGTGACATTGATGAAATCAACAAATTAGTTAATCAAAAATAACAAAAATCATCGAAGACTGCAAACATAAACCGAACTCAAATTAACTAACATCACAAAACTTTACAACTTTTATAAGGGCACTGTTTTATTGGATAACTCCAAACTATAACACCGAATTGAATCTCAACCAACAACTCGTTCAAATTACAAACTAAAGAGAATACCAAGATCTTCTACCACTCGAAACAGTAGAGAAAAAAGTCTTAACTTTGTTATAATTTCTTAAATTTTCGAAAAACATCACAATTTACTAGTCAATAAAACTTGGGTGTAAATTTATGTTTGCCAAACGCTACCGCTGTACATCGCTTCTCTTCTTTCCTCTTCTCAGACACTAGTGTATATTAGGAATTGTATAATTGGTAATTTAAAACGCGCTAAGATTGTTGTTTAGTTATCGCAATGTGCATCCAGAATGACTGTATTATATTGTTATATCCAACACTGTGTAATGGTTATGTTTCAATGTTTTCAAAGAAAAGTAAAACTGCTAATGATTTTAAAATTCGTTCGTCACTATACAAGCTCAAGCTTATCGAATCTATGCATACGCTGGTACAGTTAGTGGTGTTATAACAACATATAAATTATTAGGGTAACACACCTCAATAGAGTTTAAGTAGGAATCTTTTGACCCACATACAATTTACACAAATAGTAACAAAAGCAAACAATCAACTGTTTAAAAAATAACCAACTTTAAATTAAACGCAACATTATAAAATAACCCTCACTGTGTTAAAGGCAAAAAACAACGTTGTACTCAGAAAAATACGAATATCGAATAAATAGCCAAATAAATTCAACTGCAACGCGGAGTTTTACTTTGAAGATGACAAAATGTCCTTTACGCGTTTATCTTTGCTGTTTTGCGCCAAAAGGGGTGCAAATTTTCTCACTTCGCCGCGCTGGTGTTTTCAAGCACCGACATCAAAGGATCAAAGAAAAGAAGGTGGTGTTGTTGGAATCGATTGCAAGCGCGCCTGTCTCGGCTGAAGGAAGATGTTTGTATGGTCCGTATGGACACGGCAAAAAATCTCATTTTTGAAGTAAATTAATGATCGACTTTTTTGCAGCAAAACAGTGTGATGTATGGAGAGGATAGAATTTGTGAAAAAAAGGAAGAGGAATAAGATCAGGCGGAGTGGTTTCGATTGATGTGGAAAGTTAACTTTTTGTCAGATTGATAGATCCGTTCTCTTAATTTTGTCAAAAAGAAATAATTATTGCAGACTAAAAGATGAGGTTTCCTTATTGAATGTTTTAACATGAAACTCAGTTATTAAATAAGATGTTAGATTGTTTATAGTTCAACGATTTAGAAAAAAAAATCGGTTCAAATAAACTAAAAAACTCTAATATTACACTGACAAGAAAAAAAAACAATTCCAAAAACTATCACTTACGAAATTGTCACCCCGACCAAAAGTAGGTTAACCCCACCAAAGTTGCCTGGCACAACTTTCTTCAACTGATGCAATGTTGCTGCATTAATCGGATCTATGTTCTCTGTTCTCATTTCATTCTCTCGTCCCAATCAGGCGTACGAACTTCTTCGCCACACAACCGCATCAACGTGTGGCTTTTCCATTCGTATAGTTGGCCATGCTGCATAAATTTATGCTGTCCTGAGAGGAGACACAACAACAATAGTACGACTCTCTTCTTTTATGCTCGCTCTCCCTCCTTTTAGCCCCGTTCTTCTACTTTCGTTCACCGCTGAGTCAGGAGTGCAGAGTGGGTGGCTGTTGTTATGCTGCTGCCAGTGGTAGGGGGTGGTTGGTTGCAGACGATGCAACCGTGCGTCAACATCACCCCTTTCTACGTTCCGTCAAGTGCTGCACAGTGGGATGGCGATGCGCAATGGATACTGAAAATCGTTTTTATTGAAAATATAAATTTATGAAAATTTATTTTTTCTTAGGTATGCCAATTTTGACGGACGAATCGTTAGGAAGATCTTTTTTTAGAAAATAGTTTTTTACGGTTTAAATACTACGCTCGATCGCATTTTCAATTTATAAAGCAAATTTATTAATTGAAAAATACATTTTTATAAGTTTCAATTAATTTCCTTCGAATATAATGCGTTTTTTTACCTCTGTCGCTCAAAATAATGACCAAATAAGGCAATAAAATGGAGAGGATTTTTTAAAATAAAATTTCACCCAATTCATTCGCTTCAAAGAACATAATGCACGTTTTTCTTTTTGTGGCAGTGTGTAGAAGATCATAAAAAAATCTTACCGTTAAAACTTTAACCTTTGTTTGTCAGTGGTTTCAAAAAGTTTCATTTTACGATGTTGTTCCGTCACGCTACATTTTCATTTTGCTGGATGATATTTCTATTGAGGAAATTCAAATAACTTTATATAAGCTACGATCTCACTAGGTTTTTTGACCAAATTATCCCTAGTTTTTGTCTAATTGCATTTAAAGAACCTTCTGTTACCAAGCGGTTAATGAAATAGAAATAGTTGCAAGCAACACCATATCTCTATGAACACTAGCCAATCACACAAGATGTTAAATTCTGGAGTTTTTTTTTTGAAAAGGTCCAATAAACCAAATCTTCAGTTTTTGCATATTGGGTGTTTTTTAATAACCCTGACTCAAGGCGGTTTCAAAAACACCCAAAATGCAAAAACTGGAAATTTGGTTTATTGGACCTTTTCAAAAAAATACTCCAGAATTGTTATTTCGGTAAAGAAAATGAATTGAAATTGAAAAATAACTTTTTGCAATTCCGTCGTGAAACTACTTACTGTCATTCTTGAACGACGAAATAGCCTACTTTTCTGTACCAAAAATAACAGAATCGAATAGCAATACTTTTCAAAATAAATGCTGAAAAGTTCTACTTTTCAGCACTCAAATGGGTGCTGAAAAGTTGAACTTTTTAGCACTTGTTTCGAAAAGTAACACTTTTCAACATTTTTTTGATTTAAGCGATTTATTGACAAAATACATGAAAATTTGACATAAAATTTTACTCAGTGTGTGTTTTTTGGAATTGCAAAAAATGTTGTATAGAACTCGTAGCAAAACTTGATTTTTTCAGCACTCTTCGTATTTATCCATAAATGTACGAATCGAGCTGAAAAAATCCTCTTTTTGCAACTTGTTGCATAAACTACTATTATAAATATGTAAGAAACTTTCAGGGTGACTCCTTTAATTTAATCGTTAAAACCAAAAGGCGAACAATTTAACAATTTTTAAAAGAGGACGAAAAATCGATCTTTATTCCTAGAGTTTTTTAAAGGTTCTATACACCAACTGTTGTCAAACGCACCGGGTCACTTTTTAGTTTGACACCCCTTTTACACGAAGTTTACACATACTACCAAACGTTTGTTTTGATAACGTGCGTAAGCGCCGTGTAAAAAGTGACAGTTCGTCACTTTTGAGTTTGACTTTGACCAACCAACGGGGTTCAAACTAAAAAGTGACAAACGAAAAAGTGACCAACCATACCGGGGGTTGAGTGTGATGTCCCATATGCAGAAACAGCAAGCTGAGAAAAATGCAAGACAAGTTCGTCCCACACATAAGGCTACGTGTTAAGTTTTCACGAAAAAACTGAATTTCCTCCTGATTCCTAGAACAAAGTACTGGATGGATTTTGAGCTTTTCTGAAAGAGCACAAGATATTGAACCAAACTACATCAATAACTCAAAAGTGGTGAAAATGCATATGGGACATTTATGCGATCAGGGGCAGTATAAGCTATGAGATTTCTTATGTTTATAGGACCTTTTCAAATTCATCCGGGACCGTGGTGTAGGGGTAAGCGTGGTTGCCTCTCACCCAGTCGGCTTGGGTTCGATCCCAGACGGTCCCGGTGGCATTTTTCGAGACGAGATTTGTCTGACCACGCCTTCCGTCGGATAGGGAAGTAAATGTTGGCCCCGGTCTAACCTAAAGGGTTAGGTCGATAGCTCAGTCCAGGGTGTAGGAGTCGTCTCCCTGGGTCCTGCCTCGGTGGAGTCGCTTGTAGGCAGTTGGACTCACAATCCAAAGGTCGTCAGTTCGAATCCCGGGGTGGATGGAAGCTAAGGTGTAAAAAGAGGTTTGCAATTGCCTCAACAATCAAGCCTTCGGACACCTAGTTTCGAGTAGGAATCTCGCAATCGAGAACGCCAAGGCAATGCTGTAGAGCGAATAATTTGATTTTTTTTTTGATTTCAAATAACACTCTGGATTTGTGGTGCACTGCTACTTTTATAATTTTAAAAGTAGTCTTGATCCATGTCCATAAAAAATCGAAAAAAGTCAGTTTTTTATTTAGCATTTTTTAATTAAGGCCTTTACAAAGATAGTAAATAATAAGCTTAGTGCATTTACTGCTCATCACCCCATTGAGAATTTTGGCTTGAGCCGATTAAGGTGTGTTTCAAAAACGGCCAATCAAAAATCATTATTTATACAAATTTTGGAAAAACAAAAAACCTTTCGGTCCAGTCTAAATATTTTTGAAAAATTCAAAATGCTCGTGTTTCTGGGGACTCCATGGTCAAATATGTGTGAGGATTAATCAATTGCTTGTAAAAAATAATACTGTTTGAAGATTTTTTTTTTAATTTTAAGTTTAAGCAGTACTTTGGATCGCAAAAAGTTACACAAAAAACAAGGTTGAGAAACAATATTTAATATGTATCGAAGAATTTAAACCATTGCCTTCAAGCATGCATCTTTGTACAGTTGAAATAAAATTTGAACAATATAAATTCATGCAGTAATTATGTTTCTCATGACAATTTTTTTTCAAGAACAAGTCTTACTGGTTTCATCCCTTGAACAAAAATGTTAAACGTTTAATTTATCTTAAAATATCGAATTCTTGTGTTTTGAAACTTACCTTTCGAATCCTTTTTTATGAAATCACAATTTTAAATAATCTAAGCTCACAAAAAAATTAAATGGTCTATTTGGGTGTAATATGGCTGTTCGTAAAAAAAAGTTGTCCAAATTTAGCGAGCACAGCAATTTTTCCTAAACAACTCCCCAAAGTTTTAAAACGATTGCTTTAGTCCTCACTTTGCGCAAAGCGATTAAATTTTCTATGGGAAATTGTATGGGAAAAAAAACATTTTTTTATTTTAATTTTAATTTTAATAGAACCCACATTTGACGCAATATTAAATTCATATTCGGTTCCCCTGAAAGGTGCTCTACAACTTTTCCCAACAGAGTATGTTGCTAACTTTCTCCTAAAAAAGATGCATCGTCCTCAAAACACGTCTAAAACGTGTTTTTGCTCGAAAATCAATATGAAACCGAATATGATTCCGGTTTTAATATAGCGTCAAAGGTGGATTTTATAAAAATCAAAATAAAAAAATGGGTTTTCCCATACAATTTCCCAAAGAAAATTGAATCGCTTTGCGTAAAGTGAGTCTATGTTAATCCGTAACACCATGATTTCTGTTGACCTACAAATCGATGCCTCTGTGCTCTCTTGTACAAAGCTTGCTAGGATTCCTAACTAGTTAGCATAAACGCACAGAGGCATCGAATTGAGTGAGAGCTATTCCCACTATTGAATGTTTCTGACGTGAGAGAACATTTTCACCAGAGCTAGTTAGTTAAGAAAAACAGTTGTAATGGCTATTGTATATATTTTCCACAGTTTTTGTTAAAAAACGGTCCGAAAAATCAGGTTGCAAAACAAATGTTTTCTGAAAAACTTCCAAATATCATAGTACATACTTTTAAGTGCATTCCACTGTTAACAATATAAAACGCCTTGTGTTCATAATAAAAATGAAAAACTTTGAAAAATATTTGAATTGAATCAAATTAAGAAATTTCATTTATTTATATTTTTTTTTTTTCAATAAACATTGGTGCTAAAATTTTAAGAAAACGTATACTACCGATTGAATTTCGGGGATTTCCCGGGAAATTTCAAAAAAATCACAGGAAACGGGATATTTTTCCTGGATTTTTCCCGGGACAGATAGTGGGACGCTCTATCGTACATTGCTTATTGAGAAACAACCTACATCAGAATAAAATTTGAGTCGAAAAAATCTTTCACTCATTCCCACTATGCCACCCTATCCAAGCATAACACCCTCCACTCCAAAACGGGGACATCACCAAACCCAGACCAAGGTGTGGGAGTGGGAGGTGGGTGTTGCGGGCTCCAACCACAAAACAGCGAAGGTGGAAGCATAAAAGTGTGCCCGCCACCGTCACTGTGAGCGTGTTGTAATCACCACATCGCGCGGGGGGTGGTTGCGAATGGTTGCTTGTAGGGGTGAAGACATCAGCTTTAGTCCTAGTTTTGGTGTGCTGTGCCGTTTTTATGCGCCGTCGCACAACCGCGATTTGGGATTGTTTGTTGGGGGTTCGTTTGGTGTGTGTGTTTGCGTGCGTTGCTGGGAAAACTTGAGGATTTTCTTACGCTACTTATGGGCGAGTTGGGCGTGTGTGCGTGCCAGGACTTTCCCTTTGGCCAGGCTAGGTGAATCGAAATTCGACTTTTCTCAAATCGTCATTTATATCAGAACCAGTGTGAGGGTGACTTGGTGTCCTCCATATTTGCGTTTTGATATACTATCGAAAATCTGATCTTTGGAGAAGGATTTTTTCCAGGTCGATTTTCCACGTTTAGTTTCGCGCGTCGCGTTGGGCAGTTAGTGCGTTTAAGTTTTCTTTTTCGAGGAAATTGCTCGAGAATCGAAAGTGAATTTTGTTCGCAAGGATTTTCGACGGGTGAGGCAGTAGCATCTCGGATAACTCCACACAAATGGGAAAAACTTTGAGACGAAAAGTGTGTCGTGTGTGAGTGTGCTCGCGAGTGAGTGTGTTCAGGGTGGAAAATCATCCCTTAAAACAACCCCCAAGAGAAGAAAACGTGGATAGTCGATTCCCTAGAGGTTTCTGACCAGTTGAGGAATTCGCTGGAATTTACGACGGAAGTGGTCCAAGTCTAGTACGTGTGTCCCCAAATGGACAGGATTTTGCCCGAAAAAAAGCGCGTTGCACATGTGTGAGTGAGTGATTGTGAAAAGCTACGTCGTCCACGTGTTTGCTTGTGTGCGTGTTTTCCACCTAGCATCGGGAGAGAAAAAAGTTTATGTTCAGCAATTTTCAGCCTACATTTTCGTCACGCCAAACCACCCCGTGGTCACCTTCTAGTTTTTCCGGAAGTTTGGTTTGCGCGTTACGCACGACGGAAGTGAGACGATAACACAGTGTCGATTTCCCTCCGTGTCTAGCCAGGATACGTAAATACACTCGGGGAAAAACCACCCGGAAGGAAGAAATTAGTGGATTTTGGGTACCGAATTTCGTGGGGAAAAGCACGCGGAAAATCGGGGATGGTGTTGTGACACAGCGCAGGGGAAAACCGTGAGGGGTGTTGAGTGCGACAAATACACACTGCTATAGGCCATTAAAAAAGGATACACAAAAAGGGAAAATCGCGCCTTGGAATGGGAAAAAGTCGATGATTTTCGTTGTTACATAAAGAAGGAGATCTAAATCGCCTAGAATAAATTATTCACCGTAAACCTCAACCCCCCCTCAAACGAAACAAAAAGTGGACCTCGTCGTCGAGCCCTCAAGGAATCTACCACCAGCAGCAACCAGCAAGATGGGAACCGTGCTGAGCTTTAGTCCGCGGGAGCGTCGTCCCATCTACTCGACGCACCACCACAGTGCGGGGACGCTTTCGTCCTCGAACTCGGCGGATTTTCCGCTGAACAACTACTCCTACGAGCAGCTGAATAATGTGAAAACCGCGAGAACACCAAACCGCCGAACCTGATACAGCCGGTGCCGAACAACAGCCACACGAACGCGATCAATAATAATAACAACAATAACAATAATAGCCTGAACCTCGGCGGAAAGGACGATGGCAAGAACAATACGAACCGGGCGGAGGAAGGTAGGTTGATGAAGGGGGAGAACCGGAAGTTCCTTGGAATTGATTAAAATTGTAACAAAAAGACTCTTTGCAATAGAAAATACAATCAATGTCTTATTGACTTAATATTTTGTAAGACATTTGAGCAATTCCAGCCCAAAACAGGAATTTTTTAGATACTTTTTTCTCGACCCTCTCCGATTTCAATGAAACTTTGTAGACATGTTATCCTACGCTTATTTAAGCCATTTTTGTGTATATGGAGCCAGTTACACTCGATAATGACATTTGAGAAGGGCGTAAGTGTTTTTAATATATTTGTATTTCGTAACTTAAATATTGCTGTATCTCGAAGCTGTTGCATCATATCAAAAAGAGGTCAAAGACAAACTTGTAGGAAATTTGACGGGCTTTCCGAAAAAAATACACTGAAAGAAAAAAACATTCCACTTTTATGAGATTTTTCAGTTTTTAAGATTAAAAGTTAAATTTGTTGCTGATGTCACGATTTTTTTTCGCTCGAAATTTTTGAGGAAATAGCCTAAAAAGTTACAAAAAGACTCACGAAAAATGCAGGATGGTATGTCTCTCCTAAAAAAATACAAAAATCATTTACTGAAACTGTTTTTTTGAAAAGTGGTCTAAACTTCAAAAGTTTTAAAAACCGATAGTGAGAATCGATTCCTCAGACAATTTTACATAAAAATCTCCATATTGACCATTGTCCTAAGTTCAATCCTTGTGAAGTTAGAGCGGTTTTAAAAATAAAAATGTTGAAAAAATAGTTTTTTTATGGTTTTTGCCAATTTCTATATGACAGACTTGATTTTTCAGTCTCGAAAATATTTTTCTGGAAAGCTCGTCCAATTTCCCATAAGTTTGTCTTTGACCACATTTCAATTGGATGTATGGGCTTACGTTGCTCATAACTGAAAACATAGTATTTGTTCAGTGTAGTATGGTAACCTGGATAGTTGTAGAACATTGTTACACTCTAAAAAATAACCCTGCAAAGTTAGAAAAAACACGAAATTTTAAAATGAAAAATTTTGTTCTAAATGAAAAAATGACCCTTCTGGGTCAATGTAGATTCGAAAAGTGCATTAAATATCCCATAAAATGACATGTTCCAAAAAATTTTACAGTCAGTAACGGAAAATGGGAGAATTTTTTAAAAAAAATTAGTGTTTTTTTCGATGAAAAATACGTTTTTTCGGAATTCTGAGTTCGCCATCAAATCGGGCGTCTAATTTTACATAAAAGTCTTTTGACAAAGAACTTTGTCCTAAGGTTTCTATACGTGGTGTCAATCCAAAATTTTCGCGAAGCGAAAACGTTACGTGACGAATTCCCCTCTCGGCAAATTTCCCCTCTTTTTGGTGCACGCTGGTTGGATGAGCGAACGTTTCCCAATCAGTCAATCGCGAGACGTGAGAATGATGTATCTAAAATCACCCCCACTCCACCTCATCATTTTCGGATCGTCGACGAGCCAACAAAACTCGACTCGGTCGGTCCCGAAAATTCATTCTGTTGCTGGACGTCGACGAGAACACATCAGAAGCAGATGGCCTGGTAGCCCGCTAGCAGACGGCCTGGAGGTCCGGGAGCAGATGGCTTGGAGGCAAGGACCAGCTAAGACATGCCAGTCGCGGGAGTCGATCATTGGAACTGGCCACCACCTGGCCTGGAGTGGCCGTAGGCCCCGGGGATGTTCCGATGGGGGGACATTTGCCGGACCATAAGAGTTGGGGTAATATGGGTATCAAACTTTATGGTTTTTGATACTGGACATGAAATTTGACATTTCGGCAGTAGTGGCCACAATCCAAAGTGGCCGGAGGCCCCGCGGATGTTCCGATGGGGGGACATTTGCCGGACCGTAACAGTTGGGGTAATATGGGTATCAAACTTTATGGTTTTTGATACTGGACATGAAATTTGACATTTCGGCAGTAGTGGCAACAATCCGGAGTGGCCGGAGGCCCCGCGGATGTTCCGATGGGGGGACATTTGCCGGACCGTAAGAGTTGGGGCAATATGGTTATCAAACTTTATGGTTTTTGATACTGGAAATGAAATTTGACATTTCGGCAGTAGTGGCCACAATCCGGAGTGGCCGGAGGCCCCGCGGATGTTTCGATGGGGGGACATTTGCCGGACCGTAAGAGTTGGGGTAATATGGGTATCAAACTTTATGGTTTTTGATACTGGAAATGAAATTTGACATTTCGGCAGTAGCGGCCACAATCCGGAGTGGCCGAAGGCCCCGCGGATGTTCCGATGGGGGGACATTTGCCGGACCGTAACAGTTGGGGCAATATGGGTATCAAACTTTATGGTTTTTGATACTGGACATGAAATTTGACATTTCGGCAGTAGTGGCAACAATCCGGAGTGGCCGGAGGCCCCGCGGATGTTCCGATGGGGGGACATTTGCCGGACCGTAAGAGTTGGGGCAATATGGTTATCAAACTTTATGGTTTTTGATACTGGAAATGAAATTTGACATTTCGGCAGTAGTGGCCACAATCCGGAGTGGCCGAAGGCCCCGCGGATGTTCCGATGGGGGGACATTTGCCGGACCGTAACAGTTGGGGCAATATGGGTATCAAACTTTATGGTTTTTGATACTGGACATGAAATTTGACATTTCGGCAGTAGTGGCCACAATCCGGAGTGGCCGGAGGCCCCGCGGATGTTCCGATGGGGGGACATTTGCCGGACCGTAAGAGTTGGGGTAATATGGGTATCAAACTTTATGGTTTTTGATACTGGAAATGAAATTTGACATTTCGGCAGTAGCGGCCACAATCCGGAGTGGCCGAAGGCCCCGCGGATGTTCCGATGGGGGGACATTTGCCGGACCGTAACAGTTGGGGCAATATGGGTATCAAACTTTATGGTTTTTGATACTGGACATGAAATTTGACATTTCGGCAGTAGTGGCCACAATCCGGAGTGGCCGGAGGCCCCGCGGATGTTCCGATGGGGGGACATTTGCCGGACCGTAAGAGTTGGGGTAATATGGGTATCAAACTTTATGGTTTTTGATACTGGAAATGAAATTTGACATTTCGGCAGTAGCGGCCACAATCCGGAGTGGCCGAAGGCCCCGCGGATGTTCCGATGGGGGGACATTTGCCGGACCGTAACAGTTGGGGCAATATGGGTATCAAACTTTATGGTTTTTGATACTGGACATGAAATTTGACATTTCGGCAGTAGTGGCCACAATCCGGAGTGGCCGGAGGCCCCGCGGATGTTCCGATGGGGGGACATTTGCCGGACCGTAAGAGTTGGGGCAATATGGGTATCAAACTTTATGGTTTATGATACTGGACATGAAATTTGACATTTCGGCAGTAGTGGCCACAATCCGGAGTGGCCGAAGGCCCCGCGGATGTTCCAATGGGGGGACATTTGCCGGACCGTAAGAGTTGGGGCAACATGGGTATCAAACTTTATGGTTTTTGATACTGGATATGAAATTTGATATTTTGGCAGTAGTGGCCACAATCCGGAGTGGCCGGAGGCCCCGCGGATGTTCCGATGGGGGGACATTTGCCGGACCGTAACAGTTGGGGCAATATGGGTATCAAACTTTATGGTTTTTGATACTGGACATGAAATTTGACATTTCGGCAGTAGTGGCCACAATCCGGAGTGGCCGGAGGCCCCGCGGATGTTCCGATGGGGGGACATTTGCCGGACCGTAAGAGTTGGGGTAATATGGGTATCAAACTTTATGGTTTTTGATACTGGAAATGAAATTTGACATTTCGGCAGTAGCGGCCACAATCCGGAGTGGCCGAAGGCCCCGCGGATGTTCCGATGGGGGGACATTTGCCGGACCGTAACAGTTGGGGCAATATGGGTATCAAACTTTATGGTTTTTGATACTGGACATGAAATTTGACATTTCGGCAGTAGTGGCCACAATCCGGAGTGGCCGGAGGCCCCGCGGATGTTCCGATGGGGGGACATTTGCCGGACCGTAAGAGTTGGGGTAATATGGGTATCAAACTTTATGGTTTTTGATACTGGAAATGAAATTTGACATTTCGGCAGTAGCGGCCACAATCCGGAGTGGCCGAAGGCCCCGCGGATGTTCCGATGGGGGGACATTTGCCGGACCGTAACAGTTGGGGCAATATGGGTATCAAACTTTATGGTTTTTGATACTGGACATGAAATTTGACATTTCGGCAGTAGTGGCCACAATCCGGAGTGGCCGGAGGCCCCGCGGATGTTCCGATGGGGGGACATTTGCCGGACCGTAAGAGTTGGGGCAATATGGGTATCAAACTTTATGGTTTTTGATACTGGAAATGAAATTTGACATTTCGGCAGTAGCGGCCACAATCCGGAGTGGCCGAAGGCCCCGCGGATGTTCCGATGGGGGGACATTTGCCGGACCGTAACAGTTGGGGCAATATGGGTATCAAACTTTATGGTTTTTGATACTGGACATGAAATTTGACATTTCGGCAGTAGTGGCCACAATCCGGAGTGGCCGGAGGCCCCGCGGATGTTCCGATGGGGGGACATTTGCCGGACCGTAAGAGTTGGGGCAATATGGGTATCAAACTTTATGGTTTATGATACTGGACATGAAATTTGACATTTCGGCAGTAGTGGCCACAATCCGGAGTGGCCGAAGGCCCCGCGGATGTTCCAATGGGGGGACATTTGCCGGACCGTAAGAGTTGGGGCAACATGGGTATCAAACTTTATGGTTTTTGATACTGGATATGAAATTTGATATTTTGGCAGTAGTGGCCACAATCCGGAGTGGCCGGAGGTCCCGCGGATGTTCCGATGGGGGGACATTTGCCGAACCGTAAGAGTTGGGGCAATATGGGTATCAAACATTATGGTTTTTGATACCGGACATGAAATTTGACATTTTGGCAGTAGTGGCCACAATCCGGAGTGGCCGAAGGCCCCGCGGATGTTCCGATGGGGGGACATTTGCCGGACCGTAACAGTTGGGGCAATATGGGTATCAAACTTTATGGTTTTTGATACTGGACATGAAATTTGACATTTCGGCAGTAGTGGCCACAATCCGGAGTGGCCGAAGGCCCCGCGGATGTTCCGATGGGGGGACATTTGCCGGACCGTAACAGTTGGGGCAATATGGGTATCAAACTTTATGGTTTTTGATACTGGCCATTATCTGAAACTAAGCAGTTAAAATATATTGCTTATTAGGCAGGAAGTAATAAATAAATTACTGCGATGCACATTTTTTTGTGCCACTGCGAAAATCTGTTTCTGGAAATTTAGAATAACTATCTCGTAATCATTAAGAGCCCTGTAAAGGGTAGTTTTTAATGTCTGCTGTTCAAATTTCCTTTACTGCCGCCGATTGCTTGCAACAGCCTTGCAAAAATATTCCCGCATCATGGTAACTTTCGAGTGGTGAAGGAAAGTAAATTGATTTCACTTCGATTTCTATTTCAGCTCCACTTGCAATTTCCGTCCCCTTAGTTCGATAGGACGGTTATTATAAGGGGGGAATTTGGACCGGACATTCTAATAGAAAATTTCAACAATCATCTTGCAAAGTTCTTTGTCATACTGGTCATGTGTAACATAACCACCTGCACCTTTTTGAACACCAAATTTCTATCTCATCACCGTTTCAGGCTGCAAATTATTGAAAAACACCTCTTTTTTCGCATGTTCAAAAATGGAAGGGGTCGTACTGCCCCTCCGTCACGAGATATCAAAAAACGGACCTCGGATTCGTGATCAGGGACAAAAGTTACCCCTTAGGACAAAGTTTCACGCAAATCGAAGAGGGGTCGGGGCAACTGCTGTGTGAGTTGGCGGAAAATTACCCAACTTTTTTTTTTTGCTTTTTTATTTTTGTTCAGTTAAAATATAGTGCAGTAGAAAAATGTTATTATCATCGGTAGATTGAGCTCTCTTCCGTAACTTTAATTGATTGAAATCATTTATCTAGAGTTTAAATAAAAAGATGTTGCTGACAAATAAAATTTGCTCAGTAATCGATTTTGAAAAAAAAAGAATGAAGGAATGAAAATAGAATATATTAATTTTACATTTATAAATGTGTGAAAATGTGTAAAAATGTGAAACTGATGAAATTTCACCATAAACTGAAGAAAATTCACCTGTTCGTGATTTAATATTACACGTTTTTTCGACACAGAGTCACTATTCCCTGATGAATAATATCATAATTTTCGCAATTGCCTAATATTTGACTGATTACAACTATTAAAAGTGTTACATAAAAAATAAACTCATACCTTTACGTACAACTTTACTGAAGAAACCAACACAATTTAAAAAATCCGTGTTATTTTCAAACCATTTAATTTGCAACATCTTGTGTCCAAGATGAAATTCACCAAGACATCTCGGAGTTATAAACTGTTTTTAGATAATGAAATTATACTGTTATTTGTTTTACCAGAATTATAAAATTAAATTAAATTTAAAATATTTTTTTGATATGGTTTTCTTGGGTTTTGTCCAGGAAATTGAAGGACAATAAAAGATTATTATTGCTTCGAAGAAACATAAATAACTCCATATTTCTAAAGCAAATTTTATACTTTTTGAATATTTTGAGTTTTTGCTTTTGAAGTGAAACAGAAATGAGCTTTGACATACGACGATTCTTACAAATATTGACTTTTATTCTATGTCCAAAATTTTAAGAACAAGATTTTAATAACAGGAATTCATTTTTAAATTAGTTGGTTTTTATCATGTTTAAAATCACCTCAATATCAAGTTACTCATATAACATTCCTTCCAGGATTCATCGCCAACATCAACAGCATCAACAACAACATCAACAGTAACAACAACAGCAACAGCATACAGGAACGCAACCACAACAACAACAATAACAACAACAACACGGACAATGCTCGGATCCTCTCGGAGAAGAATGCCCTCGAGAAGAACCTCAAGAAGCACTCGTTGTTCATCAACGCGCTGTCCTGGAAGCGACTGGCGGCGTCCCATGGCAAGAAAAAGCTGGACAACCAGAAGAACAAATCGGCCAACCTGTCGTCGGCCACGTTCCGCACGCCGCTGACCGACACGATCCACCCGATGGTGGACAAGAACAAGAACCTGCAGCAATCGCAGTCCTTTACGCAGCCCATCAGTGGCAACCACCAGCACCAGCAGCTGCAGCAGGTTCAGATCGTCAGCGGCCAGCAGGTTCTGCAGGCCCAGCACCAGCAGCACTCGCAGCAGCAACCCCAGCAAACGGTCTACTTTACCCCCGGTGGACCGAAGGCACTGCTGGCGCTGGACCTGGTCCGGGCCAACAACACGAACCCGCTGTCGCAGCCGGACAAGCTGGCACCGAAGTTGCCGCTGCAGCTGCCACTGCCACTGCAACCGATCATCAACCAGCAGCAAGCGCAGCAACACCAGAGCCACCAACTCGTCCAGCAGCTGCACCACGGACACGGGCCCCGGAAAACCGTCATTCAGGTGAGTCGATATTTTGTGAACATTAGAGTATTTTTAATAGGTTTATTTACGAATCATGTCTGTGGTAAACTTTGCGCAGTAGACCTGACCGCCTTAACGTTAGCGAAAATTGAATCTATTTTGTTGGGATACAACCTTGAACATTATCTGAGTATTAGAATATTATTCTAAAAAGAGCTTTAATTTACCCACAAGACTCAACCACAACCCGGTCATTTCCATAAATTTATGGGCGATCCCTTCCAAAATCCTTCATCATTTATAGCTTCATTGTTCGCCTTTTCCCCCCTGAAGACCAGTCCAGTGTCTGAAAAAGCTCTCCTGGGACCCCATCACAAGATGGTTCTACCCAACCGACTAGACATCAATCACGGTGTCCTCCTTCCGCCTTCCCCTAAGGCCAAAGGACGTTCCGTATTGACGCGGGCTGTTGGCTGCCAAGAAAGTCGAAAAAAAGAAAAGTGTTTTCGCCCAAGGCCCTTCTCAGCATCATCAGAAGCTTCTCCCTCACCCCTTTTCTTCGATGGCAATTCGAGGCCATGGTAGAATCACGGTTTGGTTCACTGCACGTTTTAGGAATGTTTTGCCCCGATATGGTTCGAACAGGTTCGAACTTTACATTCCAAGGACCCAATGCGCGCCCAGGTGTTTATTTTGCTCTCTATAAATAAATCCAGTCCACTTTTGAACGGGGTCAAAGGTGGGGTTTGTGTGGTTATTCCATGCTGCAGGGTTGGGTTGAGACGAGGATGGAGGTGATCCTTTTATAATGAATAAAACAATCAAAATTAATGGACCGTACGTGTTTTGTGGGTATGTAAAATAACATGCGGTAAATTTACGTAACGTGATTGGTTTTGCTAATTAAATGCATTGCAGTGCGCACATTGTTGTACAGATGGAATAAGTTGAACGCAAATTTATTTGCAACATTGATGCCCATATCCTTGGGGATAATTATGAGTCGAGAAGCGGCGTAAACGAACACAAACGCATCACATTTTAAAATGTATTGTTTATAAATGATTAGCAAACAAATATTTTCATTATTTTTTATTTCCGTTATTTCGTCTTCTTTATCTCCAGGACTCGTACAAGTTCTCACAACATTGGCTTTTTGCATACTTGAAAAAAAAAAAACGGTAAAAAATATAACATTTTTATGACCATTTTTTGAATGATCGATAACAATACTTTGACATTTAAACTCGCATTTAAACATTACTTGCATCTTCGGGCAAAAAAAAATGGTCGCTGTGACATTTGAAAACGGTGCTGCTTTTTGACCCCACTTTTCACCACCCAGCTGACAACTTTGATTAATCAACTTTGGGGTGTCCTGAATATGGGATTTTTTTCAAAACTTCGCTCCACAATCTGAATATTGTTCCTTGACCTATTTAAGGACTCTGGGTCAATCTGAGCCAAATCAGTCAACATTTACACATTGATACTCGAAGGTGAAGTTTGTATGGGAAAAATGGAAACAATGCATGAACCACCAAATTTTCCTACGGTTTGGTCTGTACGGCCTGCTATTGTAAAACTCGATCCTTGAAAGATATTAGTGATTTAAAAATGTGATTTCCGTAAGCAATTTTTTTTTTTTTTTTTTTTTGCCAACTTCAGGCTTGGGTATCAATAGGTGGATCGAAGTAAACCATGCGCGTGTGCGGATCGAAATATTTTTCGCTGTCAATTTTGTGCTTCAAATTTTCTTTCAAAAAATATAAAAAGTACTTAATTTTGCCCTTTTTTGGCAATATACGGTGGAAAACTTGGTGGTCACGGACAAGCGCTTCAGCAGTTGTATCCAGCGGAGCATTTGGAACAAGACCTTCTGGAATTTCGAAAAGGAGTTTGTTGCAGATATCGAAGCAGCGTCCCGGCTTCAAATGGAAAGAATCATCATAATCAAGATTGTCCAGCAGCAGCAACTTCATCCGGTTCACTTTGACGGAGAACGGTGGAGTCCGTCGGCAACGTCACCAATCCCAGTCAAACGTCGTGGTTGGCTGTTTTAAGTTTGTTGAAGGGAGGTCATCGGATCGCAAGTTTATAAAATCGGACAACTCCCGGAACTCAAATGAAGCTGTCTTGAAGCATACATTATTTGGTGAGCCCGTTCTTTTTATAAAACATAAAACTCTCTCACTAATATTCTAACATTCGCTCAAACCACTCAAGACAACCACGCCAAATTACCATTAAATACGCGGTAGGGTGTTCCCTTGGTCGTTCGCTGTGAGTTGTGGATTGCCTGCTTCTCTAATGAAGGTTCGACTGAGGGGGCATGCTTATTAATTTCTCGTCGCTCCATACCCTCAGTGACGTGATGGGAACAAGGGCGTCTATGCAAAGTGTCCCTACACCCGCTACAAATTTCCGGCACTTGGGGAGGGAAAAGGGGAATGATTTTGATTTATGTGCCGGTGTTTGTAGCAATAAAATTCGTGCAAAAAAACTTATGCACGTGGGTGTACAGATTATGGAGTAAAAGATGAGCGAATTGTTCACCTAGCGCTCACATGTGTTCCAGGACCAAGTTGCCTGCGGGTATGGGGATCATACATACATACATACAACTTCAGGCTTGGGTATCAATAGGTTAATCTCAACCAATTTCGTTCAAAATTGGCACCGATGCTTGAAATTACGGCGTTGTTAATTCCAAAATTTACAAAATAATAAAGGAATTGAGATAACATAATATTTTAACGCGAATCGGGTCCTAAAATTCAGCTTACATTTGTGATATTATTGTTCACAACGATCAAGAAAATTTGTACTTGACGGCCCTTCTTGGCAGAAATGGTACTACAGTGGACTCTCTGACTGTCGATCTTCTCGATATCAATATTGCTCCAGCTGTCAATAAATTGTTCAGTCCCTTCAAATAGATTGCTTTGATTTTTTGTTCTATAATTTGACAACACCCGCTCTCGACGGTCCCTTTCAATATCGACAACGAGAGAGTCCACTGTACTTGAAAACACACACAATTTTCCAGCAAAATAGCATAGCATAGCATAGCATTGGTGTCTACCCGTAGCTGCTACTTCGTTATTGACCAGGACCCCCAAACATTGCTCCGTGGACCACAGATGAAAAGTAGGAACCAATCATCACCCCTTCGCAATTTTCAAAGGTCCCTATCGTGCTGATCAATACCGACGCCGGCCACGACCAGTGGTAAGACACGGGAAGTGGATGGGAATGTTAGCCGATACTTGAGTGATGGGACCGCCAAATCGACTGCGTCTCCGACAAAGTATCACATGAGTTTTGAGGGTTAGTAAGATGGGTATGAGGTCAGGATTCACTGTGGTAGGTGATGCGACCATGAGCAATTTGTTTATCGGTTGAAATTTTAAAAATCTTAGGCAGCCGGCTGCGGAAAGATACCTATCTAGGGATTTAAATATAGTATTAATTCGACCGCGATTCTCCAGAAATTCTCCGTCGGCGTGCCATCCGATCAACGGTGATGCAGGAAGGGCTTCATTCATTAAAATTATTTTATATCATAAGCCTTAAAACATATCCGTCGACGTGCCTTCCGATCCTCGATGATATGGAAAGGACTTAATCCAGCAATACGACTTGCTTGTCTCAAAAAACAAAAATCGGATCGTTTCTATCGAAAACTATATAAAGAGAACAAAAATAAAATTCATCGGCCAACGAACGCGCGAACAAAAAATAAATGAAAAAAGAAGAAGAAGAAATCCAATCACCCCATGTACACAAATAGCGAAACAAAAGAGAAAATAAAACGAAAAAAAAAAACAGGACTGCGCGTCCACACAGGCACCGCACTACTGATGCCATTATTATAATGACCAATCACCCCATGCACTCGAACAGCAACACAAAAGAGACGGAAAATAACACGAAAAAACAGGACTGCGCGTCCACACAGGCACCGCACTACCCACACAATTTTCCAGCAAAATATGTCAAAAACTAGACAAAATAAAACATATGCTACTGAATATAAAACAGCTCATTAACCAGCAAGAGAAAAAGTCATGCTTGTGCTTGAACAGCCTCCTACTTTGTAAATGTTAACAAAGTGGAATCATTCGAAAAACACGTAACGCTTTCTCTCTTTTCATCACCCAGGGTACTACTTGACAGCTCGTTCCAAAAGGACCATTATTGATCCATCGAAAAAAATGTTTTCTTGACATTTTTTTTTATTTTGCATTAAAATGAAAAACTGTGATCAGAAATGGGTTTTAATCGTGTTTTTTACCTTTGTACAAATAAAATACAAAGGGCTTTAGCTGGGTGCTGAAAAGACAGAATGTGTAACGTGATTTTCGAATGCTTCCCGCTACTACAACTTTACTACAGCTGCAAACATAAACAAAGTAGAAGGCCATGTTCAAGCTCAAGCGTGACATATTTTTTGCTGCTGAGGTGACTTGTTTTGAAACATTTTGGATTTGTTGATGCTGAAAATATCGCTGAAAAATTAAGTGCTTCTTGCTTTTTTTGTTCGTAGACTAAACGAGGGGCGGCCAAAAGAAGTCTATTTTTGTTTTCCACGTGACGAATTATGCCAATCTCGATTTCAATCCTCCTCTTAAGATTTGTTGACTTCGAATACCTCAAAACTCGACGCCATCGACTTTTTTATTATAGATCTATTACAATACTTGCCACTTCTTGATATCATTTTGCAAACAGTAAGTTCTAAATTTAATTATTTATAACTTGTTGTCATCCCCCTTTCTTGCAAACAAAGATGATGCTGAATTTTTATTGCGGCAATTTTCAAATATAAACTTGACATTTTTGTTGAGTATTACACAGTATTAATGAATCTTTAAACATGTACACTCAAACCCCGATGCACGGTGGTCCAGATCGCAAAATTAAGTGGAAAATGGATTTTCCGGAAATGGTGATGTTTTGGAGCTTTGGTGTCTTCAGAAGAGTTGTTGCAAATAGAAAGGGGCAACTTTTGGTTTGGTTGAAAATTAGGGTGGTTCACGATTACGGTGATTTTGAAAATCTAACTTTACAGGAATATTTTTGGGATTTTTTTGTCTTTTAGAAAGTTGTTGGGCTTGCCAATCCAAGCAACTTTGTCGAAAACACTAAAAATTTTATCTCGTAATCCGGATCATCTATCCGGATTCGGAAATCCGGGTATCCGGATAACGAATATATCCGACCAAAACCCGCATCCCTAATAGTCGGGAATTCGAAAATGGGATTTGAGTGGCTTCCTTGCTTTAGAGAATTTTGGAGTCATTTTTGTCCATCAACTCAAAACAAGTCAATTATCTGATAATTCGATATTTCGATTATACAGAGTTTATTTTTACCGAGAACTTTGAACAATCGAGTCTGGACTGTATACCGAAACTAGTGCAAAATATTAGATTAGCGGAACATAAATCATAAAACAAAGCTATTCCAGCACAGCACTCAAAAACCACCAAAATGCATATGGGACATTAATGCGAAAATGGGCAGTACACGATAGCAACTCACATATACACATGCCCAAAAAAACCATTCCAACATAAAATCACTTTCAGCAATCGCCAATAATGCCTGTAATTTCGTTTGTCACCCTTCGCTCAACCGAAGGGTGCTACAATGATTTACATTTCGGAGGACCAATTTCCCCCCTCTCGCACTTCCCTTTTTTAAGGCATGGTGGCACAGTACTCGAGCACAATCCACCTGATTGTGCCAGTAGCAAGTCTGCTGCTGTACCACAATTTTCCGCTCAAATGCACTCGCATTTCCTTTTTTTCATTTCTGGACAACCTGACAGTGGAGGGGTACCGTCACCCATAGAATCGGGATCTCCCGACAGAAAGAGGACACGAGCCCCGGAGCCCGAAATGGTGGCACCAGCCATCAAAAGTGTTTGGAGGTTCAGCGTTTTATTGGCCCGCCGGGGATTGGGCTCGTTCCTGGCGTTTTCTTACACTACTTGAGATGGGGTTACTGTAGATTGGAGTTTATTTGGGTTGACTTCCAATTGTTTGGAGGAATTTTCAGATGTTTTTTTTTTTAAATCGAGATTCCAAAATTGGTCAATTAATACAGCTTTCAGGTTTTGTTAGGCGCTCTAGGGGAAGTTATTATGGGTTTTCCATCAGGGACCGATTCAAATTTCCCCATTTGTACAATAACTTTGTTTAGCCAAGTGGTTGACACGGAACGGGGCCCACAACGTGCATGTGTTGCATGTCTTATTGGCGACTGCTGCTGTGTGCTCAAGGGTCGCGTCCCGGTTCGTCCATCATTATTGTTTCCCCCCGGCTTAGAACTTCGAGGCACGGAACGGAAAAGCGTGTTCTGGAATGTGATAGTCACGGGGGTAGGACGGCTTTTCCGATACTGGTGGCGTTGTTTTGTGTGTCAGGCTTGGCCGGGTTCACCTTGCCAACCAACCAACCAACCAGTCAGTCGTCAGCGAAGCCGGTTGTTTTATTTATATTACGGGTTTTGGGCTGGCCGATTCAGGCTAAGCACCTTCTTCGCCACAGGTATGACTCACCCATAACAAGGCAGGGCCTCGATAAGTTTAGCTTTGAGAGAAAAAAAATAAAAGAAGTGAAGAACCCAACTCAAACGTCACAATAAAAATTCGTTGCCTAAGGATACAACGTGATTGCTATCACGTGGCACAGTCGTAAAATATTGGTTTGTTTCAAAAGATGCTTTATTTTTTGTCAGATTTATTCGTTGGAGCTTTTAACATTTATCTAATCATGCAATTTTGGGATGCTCTAAAAACCTAGACAAAAAAAATAATATTCAAATTTCCCCCATCTTGACCAGGTTTCCACCATCACAGCTCACTGTCCACCGATGAAAATGCCTTGGGGCACCGCACTCGTCGGCTGAAAAAAAAAAGAAGAAGCAAAAAATCGGGAAAGCATGTAAAGTGGAAAAGCTCGTTCGGAAAGTGATTTCCAAAAGCGTTGAAATGTGTCTCTGCCAGTGATCGATGGATCACCGCTGCTGGCAGCGACTGTATGATTACGTGCTTATGTATGCACACAAACATACACGCAAACATATTCATAACTACACACGCAGGAGCTTTATGCCGCGTAAATAACAATAAAATTCCAATAAAAAAAAGAATACAAAACCCCCTCCCAGTGGAATTCGTCATAACCGGTGGCGCAGGAAAACGCGATAGAAGTTTTCCCAAAAAAGAATAACAACAACAAAAAACGAGCAGCCATCCATAATCACACCAGAGAATAAGTAATCGCAAATCGATCGGCTCATGGCGCTTTAATGTGTTATTTGGATGGCGTCTTGAACGAAAATAACACCACTTTAGCGATTCCACGTTGTATTGGGAGTTGAGGCTAGAGCACTAGCACGTGGTAAATTTTTCTTGGACAATTTTTTATAGAAGGGGTTTGTCGAACGAAATGCTTCACTTTAATATTATTCACATGTCCAGGAAAAAAAGTTTGATAATCTGACCTGGAATTTTTCGCAATTGATAATAATTAATAATAATAATAATGACAATGGTAACTATTGAATTACGTTTTTGTAAAACGTGCCATGAAATTTAAACACTTTGTTCATGGTTCCGAATTTCATGAACACTTGTTCACGATTTTGAGAACTGATTTTTCTCTGTGTAGGAAACACACAGAAAAGTAATGATGTTAATATTTATCAGGAATTGGTGACAAATTTTGTGTCAAAAATGATGAATTTAACATCAGAAATTGATGAATTTTCTTCAGTTTCTGATGAATATTCATCAGGTTCACATTTTACACAGTTTTTAGGTCATAAAAAGGGGCAATATTCAAGCAAACAAATTTTCAACCTTTCAAAATTATTTTTTTCTGTGTTATGGTCGGAGTTTCAATGTTAAATATTATTTTTTTCATTCAAAAGCATTTCGTTTTTATTTTTTTTTATGTTCAAAAAATAAAATGTAGAAATTGGTTTATGCCTAACATTTTGTTTCAAAAATGGGCATAAGCATGAGCATATTTGAAAATTTGAAAAATTGCGATTTTGAAATTTCGTGATTCGATTATTCGAAGTGAAATTTTTCCGAGGCCTTCGAAATACCGAGTCTGAACTGTAGTGTTTTTGGAATTCAATTTTAAGTGACAAAAAGTGATATAAAAAATCTGCTTTTTTTATTTTGCTTGTACCATTTTTTGTGTAATCCTCATCCATATTTACAAATTTGCCGAGGATACCAAATTGATTAAAAAATCCATCAAAAGGTAGAGAAAATTGAATTTTCACAAAACATTTTTGCATGAACAGCTGCTAAATTTGTACGGAAAATCAATTGATGATGCAAAATGGCTTCTTTGGGCATACGTAAGGCACCCAAAAATTTTTAACCTTCGACTGAATTTTTTTTTCGATTTTTTTATTCTTCTCGTGTTTCGAAGATAATTTTGAGCAACTTTTGCTCTACGAAAAACTTAACTTCTCTTGTTTTATATTTTTCTTGTTTCATTTTTAGTATTTTATTTTGCACTTATCTTGTTTAGTTTATCTTTGTTTTTGAGGTTATTTGGCCTATTCTATTCTATTACATTTTGCTTATCTAATTTTTTCATGTTTTTACAGTCACTTTTTTAATTTTTTGCTTGATTTTCACATTTTCTGCTATATCTGGCACCATTATCTTTAAAATTGTAGTCACTAGAAAAATTACTGCATGCTCCTTTTTACTTAAAATATAGGAAATGTACGTAAAAAACACTGCCAAAGTTGCCCCCAAAAAATGGCATTTTTTAAACATTGGCAAAGTCATAAAAACAAGTATAACTTCCAACCCATACATTTTCTAAAATGTTAAGAGTTCTTCTTTCCAATACTTTTTAAACATCAAAAATTGGTTGAAAAATGGATTTTTGGCGGTTTTTTAATCGAAGCCCGTCTTAAAATCTTAAAATGGCCGAAATCTCAGAGACTTGATTTAAGCTGGATTTTTTTAGAACTGAACATCATAGTTTTTCTAATATTAATCATAATTTATAAGGAGCTTAAGGATACTGGCAACAAAAAACAATACTTTTTTGAGAGAGCGGGAGCAGACATTATCTTATAAAACATTTGCAATTGTAACGGCCTTATCCGGATTCGGTTTCTTTTGTTTATGTTGGGTCTATTCTATCATGTTTACCATTTTTTTTAAATAAATAAAAGACAAAAAGGACCATTTCGTTGTAACCATGATGTCTTGTTGTTCGTGTTTTTTTTTTTTGGTTACAATGCAAAATTTTGGCCACTCAAATGCAGAAAAACAGTATTTCCATTATTTTCAAACTTTAAATTTTCTTGAAAATGTATTTTAAATTTTCTGGGAAACGGTTTTGTAGAAATTTAGTGGGCATTAAAAATATTTTTTGTATTATTTTATTCAAGTCAAAAACAATTACAAAATAATAAATTTAAAAGTTGTTTTTAACATAAAACTCAGCTAGACTTGACTGGGTAAAATAATGTAAAAAGAGTAAATAAGAATAAAGAAATAATTTTCAAAAGATTTTTATTTCCTTTCAAATGATATTCGCTTGAAAAATTTTACTTTCCCAATTAAAAAAAAATCAACTGAAATAAGAGCGACTGGGACTAAAGCATTTTAAAAGAAATGAAATTTGGGCTCAACTTTTTCCAAGTTTTGTCGTTTGCGCTGCAGAGAATCTTAGTTCGACGTCGTCATGCTATCTTGTCGCACCCGCTATTTCGAAGTTTCGAGAAAATCGCGTTTTAATGTTTGACCTTGAATAAACAAAAACGAAAGCACGCAATGTAAACAATAACAAACACGTTTTGTTTGGTTGACCATTCTGTGCATTGCCCCGAAGTTTGGTTGTATTTGGTTGCCGGAGTCCAGAGTTATAATTATAAATGATTACGGTAATCTAACCTGTACGTGCGTCGAACGCGTTCTGACCTAAAATCCCTTTGCCCTTTGTCGCACTTACATCAATTTTCAGGGAGTGACAAGATAGCATGACAAGATTGAAACTTCTTTCATATGAAAAGTGACAAAAATTTTCGGAGCTTTTTTGGTTTTCATTGAATATCTCAGGACTGAAATCGAATTTTGGGGATCTGTGAAGGTTGAAAGATGAGGCATTGTGAGCTGCACAATTTGGCCCGAAATGCACGTACGACAAGTAAGCACGAAGGCGACGAGTTGTTCTGGTTTCAGTAGAAAAAAATTAACTTCAGGAAAGTCCAAACACCTAATTCAGTTTCCGAAACGGCAACAGTAAAATTCATGATATTTGGCAGTCAATTTAGGAAAAAACATGTTTATGTTGTTTTGCATGATGTTTAAATTATGTAAAATGTATTAAATTCTACCATGAAAACCATAAAAAAATATTAAAGTATGATTTTTAAGAAATTAAAACAAATGCTTTCAATTATCGCAAAAAAGGTATGCCTCAAAAAATTGTACACAAATTTTATTATTTGAGAAAATATGTATGATATCCCTTTTATATTTTTGTTCCACTTAAAACTTGTGTCTTTAGATGATTGGTCAGATTATTCATTTATCTTCATAATGTCATTAAGCCAAAATGAAACTAATTTAAATAAATGTAAAAACTAAATTTCATTCCAATAAACAAATCAATACTAAACGCTCTTGGTCGCAAAACGTGCAGAACCTGGCCCGTTGGTTGGCCACCAACTCGCCCCAGCGAAAACCTCGTCCTCAGGTGGCACCAGTAATTCCATGCCATGTGACAGTCGGATATTAATTAAACAGTACGTCGCGACTGCGAGCACTGCTGGACACATGTGCAAGTTGCCCCATCACGTTCTTGGTGGTTACAACCACATGCTCATGTGTCATCTTTTTTGTTGCTGTTCTGCCTCAGTCAGTGCCACGGGCAAGCAAGCAACCTTCCGGAGCTTTTCTTTGGGACCATCCATAAACCACGTGGACACTTTTTTGGGAATCTGTAACCCCCCCCCCCCCTTCGTGGACAATTGTCCATACAAAAAAATCCTTTTTTGTATGGATCGAGGACAATCGCCATACCCCCTAAAGTGTCCACGTGGTTTATGGATGGTCCCTTTTGGTATGTTTGCCACCCGGAACACGTTCTCTGACACTGGCAGCGAAAACGGCAGAAATTAAAACTGTGTATGTGTGTGCACTTGTAATACGACATTATTCCCTGATTTTTATTAGTATTTATGGGTGCCATTTTTCTTCACAATTCGGAAAAAGTCACGGGCAATCTGTGAATGTGTGATTAATGGTCGCAATTTGTTACAAATGCAAATGGGGTGACAAAAATATGATTTTACTTGCTTTGCCATAATGGCGTCTGCTATAAAAGCTGTCACTTGGACTTCTTTGTTAGTTAAATCCGTCTTTATTATGAAGGCGTCATCGAATATAATACAGTATTTTTAGATCTCATTGTGTCCAAGACCTTGCTAAGGATAAAAATAAATCTAACCTTAGCCAAACTATTTCGATTTGTTTTGGAACTTTCGATGGCGATAATCATCTTGAAAGCTCACCCATTTGAATCAGGTAGCTTATGTCGACCTTATTAAAACAACTTCTTCTTGCCTTGCCCCAAATTCTGCTCCCCACCACCAGGTGGGAGGCCAAGGCAACCTGAAACGCGATCCTTACAAATTGGGTGCTTGAACCGATTACGGAATCGAGCTGAGAAGGATTAACCTTGCGTTTTTGTTTGCTTTCGCTTTCAAAAAAAACATCCCTCTATTTTTACCTTGCCTCATTATAGCTTTCTCAGAGAGGCGGGTGTGTGTGTTTAACGTAATGAAAATTCCAAGGAATCCGAAGCCTTTTCTTTTTTCTTCTTGTACGAATCTGCTGCGGCGATGATGGCGCCTTTCATGGCATCAGGAGCAGACTCGGTTTCAATCAGAGTGACTGCTGGGTGGCCGCCATGTTGTACAAATTAATTTAATTTTTCATGGTGTGGAGGAAAAATTTTTCTGGGCGACCGTTGAAAAAAGGGGGAAGCATTAGATCACGTCGCAATTCGTTCGATTTTTTTTTCAATGTTTCCCTATTTAGGATTTTAAACTTAAACTCGAATATTGCATATAAGAATCTGTAGCTTTTGTCAATAAAATTAAATATTTTATAATGAATGTCATTCCTTTCCAAGTGGCCACGCGTCCGACATCGCCTTCACCAAATCTGCTCATAATTGGCATGGGAAGAATCCAAAGTTTTGTGACATTTGGCCAACACCCGCATCTCACTCTTTTTATTTTTTTATTTTTTAAAAACCTCGTTTTTAAATCCATTGTCCTAAGACCAAAACTTAACAAAAAGTCAACGTAGAATCCTCAATCCTTAAAATTTACTTACAATGTTGCCAGATGATAAACATTTTGCGTTTGCAGTTTTAAAGAGAATTTTGGATTTCGAAAATGGAAGAATGGAAAAAAGATCAGAAAAATGGAAAAGTTTTGAAGCTTTGGTGTTTCAGAAGAGTTGTTGCAAATAGAAAGAAGCAACTTTTGGATTAGTTAAAAATTAGGGTGGTTCACGATTAGGGTGATTTAAAAAATCTAACTTTTCAGGAATATTTTTAGGAAAAGTTGATGGGATTGCCAATTTAAGTAACTTTGTCCAAGACAACATACTTTTATCTCGCATTCCAAATTTAAGGGTCAAAGTAACAGTTATTTTGAGGTAAAAAAGATACAAATTTAAAACTTAATTATCTCCTAATTCTAAGCGATTGATTGCATTCGAAAGGGGAGATTTAGTACTACAAACGCTAACAAAATCTCATGAGTGTCTTCTTTAAATTCAAGTTATTTTCATTATAAAATTATTCATTTTCAAGGGAAAATGAATGAGACCACCCTAACGAAGTTCGAAGATTTTCTATGTTTTTCCTTGTAATTTTGCCCACTGAATCTGAATCTGCCCTCAGATTCTAGCCAAAATGTCAAAATATTGTTTGTTGGTCATATTTTGAGTTTCTAGTTGAAATAATCATATTCAAGGTGATTTAAATTTGGCTTAGGCTTTTTCGAGATTAAAAAGTTTTAAATTTGCATTTTTTTTATTTAAAAAAATTGCCTGTTATTTAGAGCTCTTAAAGCGTACCGAACATTACTTTGAAACATGTTTTGAAGTGCTGGGATTTTTTTGAACATATTTTTTTTAATAAAATAAACTATTTTGTAACAAAATCAACAAGATCATTGTTTTCGATACAATATCGATAATAATAAGCAATTCATTTTATTGCCTAAAAAGTAAAACATACATTTTCAAGACATACAAAAAAAAACAATAAAATTTTCTGTGGAGATCAAGCGTAAATTTTAGCAGAGAAACGGAAAAAAACTTAATTCAAATAACTTCATTCTGGCCAGTGCTCTCGCCCCGCATTAACACAAACCATAATTCCAATTGGGTCCTAAAATGAAGCTTAGATTGCTGATATTATTGTTTACAGCGATAAAGCTTATTTTTCTGAGTACAATGACTCTTTGTACGACCAAAAAGAGTGTAAAATGGATTTTTAAATCAATTTTGAAAAATTAACCTCGCGGTCCTTCTTGACAGAAAAGCTCCTACTTGACAGCTCGTTCCAAGGGGACCATAGTTGATCCATCGAAAAAATGTTGTCCAGTCAAAAAAAAAATTGCATTAAAATGAAAAAAAAGTGATCAGAAATGGTTTTTAATCGTGTTTTTTTTACCGTTGTACATAAAAATTTACTTAGGGCTTTAGTACCCAATTTCCAAATTTCAATTACATCCGCATTTTAGTGTGAGCTCCCCTAACGTGGTTAAATCCGGTCCTTGCGTAAGCAAAACACCTTTGGGACGCACTCAGTTTAAAATTTTCATAACGGTCTATATTTGGACGCCAAATCCCGGGGTTTGGGTGGTTGAAACCTTTTATTTTCTCATCATCCCGAAACAATCCCAGGCGTCGTCGCCAGGTTGAAAAAGAGGTTAAATTGCTTTTATTGATTTTCCGGTGACGCGGGAGGTGGCCTGCGGTGGCTGGTTGTTTTGTACCTCGTTTCCACACCCTCTAGCAGGGTTGTTATGTATAAATCCATATCAAATTCGAACCTCCTCCGTGTGTGCGGTTGGATTTGGTTCTATTGTGTTGCTTTTCACAATACAAAGTTTACCTCAAGATATGGAAGTAAATATAGCCTGGTGGTCACATGGGAAGTATACAAGTTCAAGGCAGTGCACGTGGTTGAGCGTAATTATAACTTATTTTTAAACTGCCAGCGTCGAATCCCGGTGACGCCATCAATATTTGGACAATGTTGAAACTTTCAACGAAAGTAATCAAATTTTTCCGGCGCGGTGAAATTTCTAATGCGTGCCCGGAAGCGATATTTGATTTCAATTACGAGAACCCACCCTCTCCAAGAAACGCCGAAATAATTGCTGGAAATTCCTCCGAAAATAACTTTCCTGTGCCAGGGCCCCAGCCTGGACGCGACAACTTTCGCCGTATTCCTCCGGGCGATACATGCAAACTCCACTTTACCGAACAGCGAAATGCAATCAGAGCAGCGGCCGGAAAATCGAGGTTCCAGACGACCCAGCTAGCCGTCTGGTTCTGGGGAAAAGTTTTCGCACCCCTCGCCGATGTCTGCCTTTATTGCGACGAGGGATTTGCTCCCTTTAAAACAATTTAAATAATCTACAAATTTGTGATGTTTGTTCTTGTGTAGAATTTATCGTGTTTTCAACGAATGAAACGACGCAAACGTGTTTAAAAACGCAAGAAATCTACAAAAAAATCACCAATCATTACTTCTGCATGAAAATCCCAGGATCAACAGCCCTTTTCCAACTCCTGAATCCTGATGTAACGCAATTTCACCCACTCCCTCACTGTCTGGCACAGCTTCAAGCAATAATTACAATCCACCCTCCTCCCCCTCATTTTAGGTGCGTACAGCAAAAGCCACCCCTGTGTTAAAAATAGCAAAATATTCCCGGTGCTGTTTGTAAGTGTATATGTGCAAGGAGGGTTGATTTGAATCGTTTACAAGGTGTGAGGAATAATGAATGTGTCGTCATACAAACCACAACAAGTGCAGCAGCAGCAACCCTTATTACGGTTGTAGCAGATTGCGATACTCACTCCTGAGTGTAACATGATCTTGTAAGCAACACAGTTGAAAAAGAGTGAGTCTGGAGCGTATAAAGTTAGAAGGTGTAAATTTACATTATTTTGATGTGATTTTACCTCGGTATTTGTGGGAAACATCTAATAACACATGAAATAATAGAATTTACAAAATGTTTGAGCTTAAAGTACATTTTTAACATAAATATCAAATGCAAGCCTTCAAGGTAAAAATTGTACATAAATTCAAGTTCGGATAACATTTGAACATTTGAAACATTGGTGGCAGTAAGAACAATTTAAAATTGAAAGAATTCCATTGTATACTTGGTTTATTTCAGATAATGAAGACCATTTATTCATATTTCATCGAGCTCATCGAGTAGAGCTATGAATCTCTAATCATACAGAATCTTTGAATAAAAAAAAGCAAAAAAAATCATCAAAGATGTCACGCATGTTGCGAACATGTGGCTCACGTTGCAATACTAACACAAAAAACGGGTTGCAAAGCACCACAAAAGCACGTGACCAATTTAGAATGTAGGTGCACAAGAACACGTTTTTGTAGGATTATATTAAATAAACATTGTGCGACAAGTAATTATGCTTGCCAATGCGACCAATTTCCAAGTGAGAAACTAAGAAAATAGATTGAATTAAAATTGCAATGATGGACAAAACAACCAAACCGTTTTTTATTTCTTAGATTGAAAAGAATATCAGTTCATTTCAAGTTGCACTTGTTGGGCAGTTTAGTTCTCATCAACCACAAACGTTTGCCAACAGTAAATAAAATAGTTATGGTCATACACTTCGAAAGATGTACTAAAATTTGACCTATCGTAAACCTCCTTAACTGCCCTTACTGATGCAGTTTAGTTCAAAATCTTGTGCTCTTTCAGAAAAACCAAAAATATCCTGAAATGTTTATTCTTGAAATCTGGAGGAAATCCCGATAATTCGCAAAAACTTAATACGTAGCCTTATGTGTAGGACAAACTTCCCTTGCGTTTTTTCCAGCTTTCTGTTTTTACATTTGGGACATTTATGCGAACATGGGCAGTTTAGGTATTTTTAGTTTGAAATGAAATATTATCCTTTATTATTTGAACATGTATCTAATAATTTATTTAATGTCTGAATAAATAAAGAAGTATCACTTGATAATTTCGCAACACGATATCAGCGTGTAAAACATCAAGCAAGTAACTTTAATTGGAGTCCACTTAATGTACAACCAACAAGCAACTTGAGATGACGTCGATTACCATCGTTTGAAATTTACCATCGTAACGTTTTCACCAGTGTTTCTTCTGCTATCGATTTTTGCCGACGACACGACATTTGATCATTTCTGAGAAGAAAGTAAAACCTCGTCGATATTACTTGGAAAATTACGTCAACAGCAGCTTCGTTAAGAACTCCCACGTGGTCGTTAAACAAAAGTATGATTACTCATTTTTCGGGCCTTTTTCGCACCAAGATCAACGTTTGATTAACTTGAGTGCAAACAAGAGTGAACAAAAAAATCCTAACGAGCATCGCATGAGTTATAAGAAATTATCGATTTGGTAAATTTACTCTTACGCGAAGATTCATGACGTTTAATCAGACTGTAAAACATAAGTGAAATTTAAAAATTAACATTAATACATTACCCTGCTACATTTCAACCGTCTCCACTTCGTTTCACGCTCAAGTTTATGAACTTGCTACCGTTTTTCAGGCTCGACACCTTCTCGCTGTGGAGTACCCTTGTCGGGGGCTTTATATCCTCTAAACCACCTCCACCCATTCATGGGGCGATTCCATTCATGCGTTACTGAAACATAGCACACACACAGACAGAGTCGTCGCGTATGGCACTCGTTCTGGGTACAAAACCATATTGCTCGACACGTGGTATGAAGCGGGGGACTGCTGACTGTCAGGCTGGCAATGAACCGTTTCGGACAAAAACACTGTTTAATTCACTTGAGTAGAGGAGGGTTTTCTTACTTTCGAGTTTTTTTATTTTTAATTGAATTTTGTTTTAAATTTTGAAAATAAAACTTAATAAAATATTTACTAGATAACCCATTATACAGCAATTCCCCACGAAAACAGCATGGAAAAAAACAAAAGTGCTCGGATCGGGCTCAAAATTTTTCTGGGGGTTCCCTGGCCGAAATAATTAGACCCGTATTTTTTTGTTTGGCCATTAGGGTGACCTACACCGTGTTAGGGTGGTCTGAAAAATGGCCATTTTCGTCGATTTTCGCAAAAACCACTTTTTTCGAAAAATCATAACTCCTCGCCATTTTAACCGATTTCAATTGTCTTATACGCAAATGAAAGGTGATAAGTTGGCCTTTCAAAGAAAAATAGTAAGAAGTTTCAAAAATCTAGCCTAACATATGAAAAGGGCGTATGAAACTTTAAAATGTCGTTTTGACAGTGTCTGGACCAAAGAGCCTATGTCTGGAAATATTTTTATCGGATTCTCCGGACATTTTTACATAACATACTAAAAAATGGAAGGAGTTCATTAACAGGATTCCAAGATATGATTTTTTAAAAATAAAATCCGTGTTTTTTGACGCGCCGCGCGCAAAAACCGGAGAATGAC
The DNA here is from genome assembly GCF_015732765.1 of Culex quinquefasciatus. Taxonomy (NCBI): domain Eukaryota; kingdom Metazoa; phylum Arthropoda; class Insecta; order Diptera; family Culicidae; genus Culex; species Culex quinquefasciatus. The sequence goes on along the minus strand of NC_051862.1, from coordinate 182,364,620 downwards.
GAAATTGGCAAAAAATCAACTTTTTTCACTAAAACTGCGATAACTTTAAAATTTCAGCGATGACCTATAGATGTCTGGGTACCAAAATTTTCGTAATTAAAAGACGAGGAGTTATGATTTTTCGAAAAAAGTGGTTTTTGCGAAAATCGACGAAAATGGCCATTTTTCAGACCACCCTAACACGGTGTAGGTCACCCTAATGGCCAAACAAAAAAATACGGGTCTAATTATTTCGGCCAGGGAACCCCCAGAAAAATTTTGAGCCCGATCCGAGCACTTTTGTTTTTTTCCATGCTGTTTTCGTGGGGAATTGCTGTATAACTTGTTTTGGCAATTCTATTTTTTTCCTAATAAGAAATGACATTACATCCTTTTACTTCCAAATAGTATCAAGCAACGTGTCTAGCAGCATTGACTTCATGTTCCAATTTGGTTTAGCACACAAACAAGACACATGCACTAGCCAACCTTTATTGTGGTGGTTATCGTATCAAAGGACTGCGTTTGAGTTTTTAACTCTGTAAGAAAAATGAGAAAAACAATTAAGTATTGATGGTTTTACTAAAGAGCCTTTTTAATCCATTACTTTCCAATGAGTTATTCAAACTATGCCAATCTACTTTGTTCTACTTTAATTTGTGTAATGCACGTGGCTTATCTTGAATAAACTAACTTCCTTCCCCTGCTGAAGTATCATCCACAAGAGCACATAATCCTGCCCCGGGTTGCAACCACTAGAAGTTCAACTAGACAGTAAACCTCATTAAACTGTATTTAACTGGGTACACGCGAAGCATATATTTCATCCTCACTCTGGAATTTCGAAATGCAAAAAAAAAACACAGAAAAACTTCCCCACACGTGGAGCGCTCACATGCCTTCCTTTGGGTACACAAACTCGAGTTAATATTTATTATAATTAATTCAAAGTGCACATTAAGCAACATCCCCACCAGCGTGGAGGAGCCACATTGCATTGTTGTTGGTTGTCAGGACGCGACACGTGGAGTGTGGGACAGGAGCTAGTCATAACTATGCACCAGATAATCATGGCGACGATAGTGCCATCTAGTGTCGTTGGATATGAGGGTGGCATCCGCTCGTCGTGTCACACTTTTCTTGGGATGTGAAATCGATGTTCTGCCGAATAATCCAGATGATGATTTTTAGAATTTTCTTTTACCGGTCTTTTGTGCGCGAGAGAGAAGAGCCAAGTTCCCTACCGATTTTTTCTCTTGATGAGCGTCAAAAGATTTTCTTAAGAAGAATACTTTATCGTTTGAATGGAAAGGATTTTGCAAGAAAAAGTAACGCAAAAAGAATAAAATTAAAAAAATGTATCTGTATTTGAAAATACTTTATTTTTCTAACACGGAGTGAAGCAATCAGTTTGAGTACAAAACACAGCACTTGATAGATTCTTTGTAATTCTTAGAGGTTCCGAAGACAAGTTTATGTAACATTATAGGGAATAAAGAGTTTATTGCAGTGTTGCAAATGAGTGATAGAAAAGCTATCAATTGATTATCTCTGCCCCAAAAACATCCGAGAGCAGCCGGACCCTCCCAGTCACGACGTTCTAGCAGGATTCTAGCAGAGTTCTTACAGAGCTGGATATTCTTACAGCATTCTAGCAAAAATGTTCCACCGTTCTAGCAGGATTCTGGCAGAATCAGCTCTGCTAGAAAATTTCGTGACTGGGCTAAGATGACAGTTTTCGTGAGTTGCACGTATTCACCGACAGATGGCCGGTGGGCCTCGTCGGAGTCCACCCATTAAATAAGCAACTCAAAATTTGCATGGGAAACTTTTTTTTCGTCGCGGCTCATTTCAACTGTTCTAGACTAATATTTGAACGTGACGTATCTTTAAACATGTTTTTCAATAAAAAGATTCCAGACTGCTTATTTTGTCGTTTTAAACCGAAACAAGGCAAAAACAATGTTAATTTAAAATATTTGCCATATTCAAAAGTTTGGCTTGATAATATTGAAGGCCGCCATCTTAGGCCCACTGGGCCCACAAAAAAGGGGACGCTCAGTTTGTATGGGAGCTGTCAACATGCTCCCGGGTTGTCCGAGAGTATCCAGGTTTTTAAGCGAAGATGCCGTTCGAATGGCGAACATCCGAAATGTCAAAATCGCGCAGTAGCACCAACATTAGAAAACAAATGTGGTTGTCATGCCATGGCACACTTTTTTCGGAATATTGGACATTTCGGACGTTCACCATTCAAACGCCATCTTCACTTAAAAACCTGGAAAAAAGGAGAGTTTTAATAAGGAGAGAATAGCAGTTGTATTTGAGGCATGAATATTCAGGAGGGATAATTTTGTTGCTGAGAGCTGATATTTTGATATTTTAACAACCTTGCAGCCCAGAAAGTTTCGTACGAATTAAACACCATATGTTTCAAAGCCGATTTTTTGTAGATTTTACATGAAGTTCGTTTTGTTGTAAGAAATTAATTTGTCAAAAATATTAATAACATTCTGTTTCAAATTTTATAAAAATATTAATGGTTTAGCAAAGTTTATGTCCAAAATATGATCCATCCTCACGGAAGTGACACATCCTCAGGCTCCTAGCCCTTCTTCAATGCCCCAAGTGGTAGGAAGAGGATCCTCATTTAGTGGCCTCGTGTATAGTTTCAAAAGTTCATCATCACTACGGGAAACACGAGTAAAAGTGCATCCTTAATAAGAGACTGCTCTGCTCCGTTGCGTTGCCTGCGAGATGCAATTGCCGGCGGTAGATTTTCTTCTCTGCTGTGCCACGTGCACTCCATTCACACAACGATGATAGTGTATGTGTGACTCTGTATGAGCTGGACCGGTTCCGGTGTGAGCGGACTCCTCATCTGGCAGACCGGAAACTGATAACGAACGACAACTGCGAGGACAACTTGACGTCTCGGAGCTTAAAGCTTCAATCTTAAGCTTTAAGCTCTTTATATAATTTGTTTCAAAAATATCTAATTCCACATTATCTCCTTTCTTTCCAGGTACGACCTCGTCCACTTATCTACTGTTAATGTTTGCATCTAGGTACAGAGAACAAGGTAGGGCAACATTAGAGCAAATCTTCATATTTCAACAGCTCTTTGATGTATCCAACTCCCATTAACCTTTGCGATGAAGGGTGGGCAGGAACTGAGAGCCCGTCGTCACGGTACTTACCGGAATGAAGCACCGTCACCGTTCCATGACACTGACCAAGAACCCTGGCACGGCAGAAATCGTCGCAACCTTAAGTCTGGGACGCCAGTAATCATCTTCCAAGAAGGGGTTGTAAATATATACTTTTCTGTTTGTTTGCGAGGACTTTTCGAGGAAAAGAGCCCTCCCCTTAAATGAAAATGACCACTTTGTATTCATCGAGACAACGTCGTTATCATCCTCGTCGGTCAACCTATAGAGTACATAGTGCGTCATCTAGCCAAGGGTTCCCCGGGAAAATCCTGCAGCCTCTTGGAACGTGAATAGGAAAATTAAATTTACCTCGGCAGAGAAGGGAAACCAAGAAGAAAAATGTTGCAAAACAAGTTTTCACTTTGCACCGTTCCTGGGAAATCTCAAGTCCGTTTTTTTCACCGATGTTGTTACACCGTGAAGATTTTCCCAAGTTCTCAAGCCCTGTAAGAATGGCGAAAGCGTAATTGCTAGCAGACCGTAAATCTCGTCCATTTTATGTGCTTGCCGGGGACTTTGGACCGTACCTCTACCTTGAGTAAGACGTTCTTACCTGGCTGGCAGAGGAATAATGGCAAGTCATAATTATTTCCTTTTTTGCTGCAAGATTTTTCCTAGCCCAGAAGTGCTACGAAAAGGATGCGAGTGCCGCAGGAAATGTATAACACAATATTTTTGCTCGAGTTTTTCTTTTGTTGCTTCAGCCAGCCTCGAGCAAGGGTGAACTAGTTTCGAAACTATCTCTTTTGTGATGAGTTTAGAAATTCTGAATAAGAGCACTTTTTTGTATGGGTGGAATTTTTATGTTAAAGTTTCTCATAGATCACGAATTTGACTTATTTGCAAGCCAAGTGCACAAATATCTCTAAACCAATATAAATAAAAGCAACAGAGGAAAACAAAATCAAAAGTTATCTTTAATTTTTTTAAGGAGTGAGATATATATAGTGAGATATTGCATTCATTCAAGCATGGACAGATGTAAGAGAATGTTTTTTTAAATCTTGTTGACTTTTTCCTTTCATTTCTCAGATTTTTATTTGGTTTTCAAATATTATTTCTTACAGTGTTTGTACCGTAAAACGGGGTGACTTTGATAGCCGGGGTGACTTTGATAGGTTTGCAATTTTTCCGCAAAATGAAGAGTACAATTAAAATACGTAAGGAATGGTTTAGAAACATACTGACCGTGGTAGAGAAGTGTTCAAAGTACCCCGAGAAGAACTTTTCATAAAATTTTGAAAAGTATAAAAAGTTAGTTTACTAAAGTTAAGAAAATGTTGATGAAAGTCATTATTTTAAACTTCTCAAAGTGTCATGATTTTTTCAATGAACATGATTTTGAATCGGAAAGCAGAATGCATTTTCGGATTCTTTGGACAATTTTCCACTAGGAGAAGGTTAAATAAGTTTGTAAATAATAAATAATATGTGTTTTTGAAAAACAATTTGAAAAAATCTTCAGATTTATAGGCATTTTCATTAGAACAAATTTTATACAAAATGTGAAACTTGTGATTCGTGCTTCGAATTCAGTATACAATGCAATATAAATCGATAATTTTATAAACAAAAGTAGTTTTAACTAATTTCAAGTAAAATTCCGACTTTTTAACAATTTTACCTAAAATTCATATGTAGTTTGCTAAAAAGCTTATACACTTAGTTAACTAAATATAAACATTGATTTTTTTGCTTAAAAACTATATCAGCTTCTTTAGTGACGGTACATTTAACGTACAAATAAAGTTTGAACATCTTAAATATGATTTTAACAAAAAAAAACTATGACTATCAAAGTCACCCCGGAATTTAAACTAAGAATTTATAACTCAACTCTTTTTCTAAACACTATTGAAACAACTTTTTTTTCCAAAATAGTGCATGGACTTTGTGTGGCTTACCCCAGTACATGTTTTAAAAATAATAATCTTGAGAAAAACCTTACCTGTTGGAAAATATTCAAAAAACAAATTGAAATCCTATCAAAGTCACCCCGGTTTACGGTACTGTTCAAAAAACATTACAGTTTTAAAAATGCTTGAAAAAAAAATGTGGCTCGGCAAAATTTTCCGTCATTGAAAATATGAACCAGGGCAGATTCACAAAAAATTCTTGAATTTTTCTTCGTATTTTTGGATATTTTTTTCACGCTTTATGTGTAAACGCATTTAAAAAAGTATTTTTTTTACAAAAATTAACGCATTAAATTTCGTCAACTCTTAGATATTTTGAAAAGTAATGATTGCAAATCAACTTGACAGATGTTAAATCAGGGGTGCCCAAAGTATGGCCCGCGGGCCTAACGTGGCCCGTGAGGTGATATTTTGTGGCCCGTGGACCCATTTTGAATGATCATGTAAAATGGCCCGTTGACCAGTTGTAAAGTGATTTTATACTTTTCAAAATTATGGTTTATATTAAGCTTTTATATGCTAATCTTTTTTATTTTTTTGTTAATAAAAAGAAACTTATGATTTATCAATATTTTGATCCCCACTTTAGGAAACAAATAATTTGTTCAAATTATTTTATGATTAAAAAAACTTCACACGTTTCAATGTGAGTGAAACTGGTAAACATCGTCAAAACTTTCATCAAACATTTTTAGAAATATCAAAAAAAACGTTCAAGTTTGACTCAGGTAGAATTCTGTAATAGTTGGGTAATTCTCCGACAACTCACACAGCAGTTGCCCCGACCCCTCTTCGATTTGCGTGAAACTTTGTCCAATGGGGTAACTTTTGTCCCTGATCATGAATCCGAGGTCCGTTTTTGATATCTCGTGACGGAGGGCGGTACGACCCCTTCCATTTGAACATGCGAAAAAGAGGTGTTTTCAACAATTTGCAGCCTGAAACGGTGATGAGATAGACATTTGGTGTCAAAGGGACTTTTATGTAAATTAGACGCCCGATTTGATGGCGTACTCAAATTCGAATAAACGTATTTTCATCGAAAAAACACTAAAAAGTTTTAAAAATTCTCCCATTTTCCGTTACTCGACTGTAAAATTTTGGAACATGTTATTTTATGGGAAATTTAATGTACTTTTCGAATCTACATTGACCCAGAAGGTCATTTTCATTAGAACAAAATTTTTCATTTTAAAATTTCGTGTTTTTTCTAACTTTGCAGGGTTATTTTTTAGAGTGTAACAATGTTCTACAAAGTTGTAGAGCAGACAATTACAAAAAAATGATATATAGACATAAGGGGTTTGCTTATAAACATCACGAGTTATCGCGATTTTACGAAAAAAAGTTTTGAAAAAGTTGGTCGTCATCGATCATGGCCGTTCATAGTCACCCGCGACAGACACGGACGACGAAACGAAGAAAAACGCAAAAAGTAACTTTTTCAAAACTTTTTTTCGTAAAATCGCGATAACTCGTGATGTTTATAAGCAAACCCCTTATGTCTATAAATCAATTTTTTGTAATTTTGCTCTACAACTTTGTAGAACATTGTTACACTCTAAAAATAACCCTGCAAAGTTATAAAAACACGAAATTTTAAAATGAAAATTTTGTTCTAATGAAAATGACCCTTCTGGGTCAATGTAGATAAAAGTACATTAAATTTCCCATAAAATAACATGTTCCAAAATTTTTTACAGTCGAGTAACGGAAAATGGGAGAATTTTTAAAACTTTTTTAGTGTTTTTTTCGATGAAAAATACGTTTTTTCGGAATTCTGAGTACGCCATCAAATCGGGCGTCTAATTTTACACAAAAGTCCCTTTGACACCAAATTTCTATCTCAAATTATTGAAAAACACCTCTTTTTTCGCATGTTCAAAAATGGAAGGGGTCGTACCGCCCCTCCGTCACGAGATATCAAAAAACGGACCTCGGATTCGTGATCAGGGACAAAAGTTACCCCATTGGACAAAGTTTCACGCAAATCGAAGAGGGGTCGGGGCAACTTTTCCCGATTTCGTGTGAGTTGGTAGAGAATTACCCAAATTCAAAATAAATCTAAACAAATTGTCAATAATTCTTGTGCAATCTTTTTCTTTAAGTTAAAGATAACACACAAAAAACTTTTCAACAACCACGCGGCTCCATTTTCATCTCTCTGACACACTTCTCGTCCACTGCGCAGCAGTTTTAATTTGATTGAGTACCCTCAATTACTCACCACTGTAGTCCTCTACCTGCTGTTGCTGCTATAGCGACACTTCGTGACAGACGACCACTACTTCCATCACTGCTGTGTCGTATGCTCAATTTGAATGCCGCTTTTCTTTGCTCAACGCTTTTCCTACAAACTTCTCTTTGGCCGTGCCGAGTTTCCTTGTCTGTTTTGTCATCGCGAATTCACACCACATCGCGCGCCTGGTCCTGGCCTAACTCGGTCAACTCGATTAAATAAAATAAAATAAGGACATCATACTGCTTCTCTCCAGTCAAAGTGAGGTTGGAGAAAGTGGCTCAAGAAAATAAAAAAAAGGTTGTTTGCAAAGGGCTCATTTCCATGTTTTTTTTTACAAGTTTTTTCGGCACCTTTTTGAAGAAATTGTCAGATAATGGCAAAATTAATAACATTGTCTTTATACAAAATCTCACATTTTTTAAATTGAAAGAATTTCAAATTCAGTCGTAAAAAGACTTTGCTAGACCTTTCCAGACACTGAAACATATTGCAATGTCAGGGATATGGCACAGATTCTATTTGCACTACACACTGAAGGCAAACAGAAGGCAGCTGTCTGTTGAAATGTTTGACAACCCGAACATCCAAGTTATTTCGAAGCTTTCAAAGAATGTGCTGCCATTGCTCGAGCAGCAAGGACTATCGATTTAGTTTTTAGATTCGTCTGTTTTCCTTGATACAAAAATCGATGTTTGTCCCTGCCAACGTTTTTCAATCAAATTATGTGGCAAAACTTTACCAACTGCTCTCGGTCCCATCATTTATTCAGTTTATGAGGTGCTCATCCCCGAGCTCACTCGTGAGAGCATTAAACTATCAAGTTAACTTCTCCCAAACCGGATAAGGCCCCCAAAAGATCAGCCCAGTCGAAATGGAGCCACCAACTGCTGCTCCCAGGAAATCCATCCAATCATAAAAATGTCAGAAAGTTTTGCCACAGCCATGTTTCGAGTCAGCAGCAGGAGCAGCATCCCAAATAACATGTCGGCGCAAAATAGTGTAAGAAAAGCTCATTCGAAAAGCCGAGCAGCCAATTTCACTTCCGAAATGGGACGGAAAAAAGTTGGGGGAAAACTTTTGTTTCGTGTGGCTGATTGATTAGAGGACGGTGGGAAAAACAACTTCCCTTCTCCTTCTATCTTCACGGTTTGGCTAACTTTGAACTCGGGAAAGTTTGTTAGTTTCCCGTGGATGGACTATTTGTACCGACCAGCTGATGGTATTATCCACACCATTGCCCATGTGTGTGCTCTGGCATTTGATTGAGTAATTGATTCCGATGGAGTTGTGGCGTAGCATGCAACAATTTGTACTTTTTGTTGGCATTCTCAGGAGATTAGTTTGTAGTTATGTTCTTTAGCATTATAGGCTATGATTTTTTGAAAAATAATTGTTTTTAATTGACTCATTAGTTGCGTGAAAACTTGACATGCATTAATAAAAAAAAATATAAGTGCATCAGCAAAAACAATTTTGTCGAAAGATTTCGATACTGATTATGAAAATGATTAATTTCGAAAAATATAAATAGTATTAGTTTGGTTAAAAAAAAATTTCAAAAAAAATTACATATTTATTATTAATAAACACTTAAGTCAAAGTTATTGCTTTAAATCTAAATGAGCAACAAAAAGCTGACATGAATTTTTAATTCTATGAATGGTTGAAGAAAAAACAAAATCATGAATATTTATGAATGGTTTATACGGCATAAAACCAAAACCTTTTTATTAAACGCTATGTTTTGTTTATTGTTTGATATTTCAGAACCCATAATTTTCACTTTTTTGTGGAGGGAATTCAAAAATTCAGAACAAATTTTCTTATTCATCTTTTTGTATAAATAAATGTTCATGAATAAATGGTCCAATAAAAAATCCTTTCTTGTTTTGCTTTTCTCCTAACTCAAAGCAATTTCAAAAACACCCAAATGTTGTCTTTAGAAGCTTTAAAAAAACTCTTAAGTTGTTTTACAATCATTAGTTTTCAAAAAATCTAATTTTTGACAAAAATATTTTTTCAAAAATATCTCTTTACGTACATCGAAATTTCACTAAAAATAATGATTTTTTTTTTTCAAACTAGTTGAATCTTGCTAAACAATCACCGTAAGAAAATGCATTTTGAATTGTTTTCTGTTGATTGCACTTCTATTTCCATTTAAATTTAAAAGTTTTTTTTTATATTGTTTTGCCCCTGATTTTTTCAGACAATATTGAAGGAAACATGAAACTAAAATTAAAACCCAGCGTCCTTATAAAAAAATATTACAAAAAATGCTTAATGAACATTAAAAAATTTGGATAAATAATACATACGGTCATTAAGTAAGAAACTGTTTTTATTTAAAAAAATAAATAACACTTGAAATTGTGTAAATTTTTTTTTGCTCGTGTTTATTTTCGATTAAATAAAAGTCAGGTAATTATTAACAAATTTCTTTAACTCATAACCACACACAGAAAAATGAGGCATATTTGAATCAACAAAACGTTTTGTTGATTTGAAAATCAAGATTTTTGTTGAACTAACGCAAAGCAATTTTTTCAAAACAAAAAAAGATTTTTGTGGAATTGAGAAAATCAAGGTTTGTTTCAACGTAAAATCGGCGTTGATTATATTCAACAAAAATTTTGTTAAATCAAACCTCGTACAGGCTGATTCTACAAAATATGTTTTTGCCTGTATTTGCAAATAAAATTAAAAAAATTGTAATTTTTGAATTATGCAAATTTTTCTTGGATATTATTAAATCAGGTCAATTGACAAATTTTTGACCAAGTATATTTTTCTACAATCTATTCTGACTCATGGTTTTGTTTTTAAAGCCAATAACGACATATTTTCGACGAAAAACAGCAATAAATTTTTGTTGTGAGCAGTTTTTTTTCCCTTTCTGTCTGTTACAACCTTGTATGACCACTGATCAATATATTTAGTTTATACATGTTTGCCCCTACTCTGGAATTTGATAATAAATGCACATTTGAATGATGTATATTCTTTTTATTTGCCATTACATCATCCTAACATCACTGCACACTTCACACGTTTTTTTTAAAGATGCCAATTAGTTTAGCATGGCTTTAAATTTTATCATGGAGATAATCATGTTCGTAAAAAAGATGAGAAGAGTTCACAATTTCAAGCATATTTTGTCATATTTTTGGCTCAAATTAAATCACTCCCGTAAAAGCCATTTAAAATTGTACTGATCTCTTCTACCTACTTCTATTGTCAAAAATTATGTGACAATGATTGTCAGAGGTCTTTCATGTGGGAGTACCTGTTTAAAAAACGCAAAACATCCCAAATCAACCCCAAAAGACCCTTCTGAAATCTCATCCAAACTGGAAAGTTCTCTGCCAGAACCAAACAAATCCCAAATTGCTTCATAATCACTTTCGTGGAAGTTGTGTACAGCGCAAAAAATATATAACAAAAGTACCATGGCAGGCAAGGATTTTCACCGAATAACGCAGTCATCCACCTACGCAGCCCACAGTCACAGAGTGGCAGGGTGGTACTAAACTTGGCCAAAAGAAGATGGCATCCGAAAGGGCAACAAGACACAAATAACAAAGAAGTGTGGCGCCAACGGGGTGGAAATGGCGGGGGTGGTTGTGGAGAATCAGACATAAAAAATGCAATGAATAATGGTTTTTCCGAGCTTTCTGACGTACTTTATGCTTATCGTTTAAGAAATTAAGCTAAATTGCTACGCACTGAGATGGAGCTGATCGGTTCATGAAACTTTCGTGATGGAAACAATGTCTCATGTATTGATCCGCCAGGATACAGCTGTTGTCGTGTTGTTGACGGTACAGGTCGACACAGTTGGTGACCTTGCGGATGAAGACGTCCTCTTCCTCTCCACGACCGTACTGCAAGTGAACTCGATCCAGCAGTACTGCTTGCGAGGCACTCCAGAACCCTGCTTGCAGTAAGAAGCACTGGCTCAGGCACGGAGGTCGGCCGAGGTCATCCACTGGTTGGGGTGGTGTGCTGATTAAGATGTTTCGACACAGGTCTTCGATCTGGAGCAGTTCATTCGCCGTCCAAGGGATAAACTGCGGCAGATCGACCAAGTTTCCGTACTGATGATAGTAGCAATGGAACGTCTCAAAGACCACCGTTAGCACATCGTACGTCTCGGAACCCGCCACGTTCTGGACTCGAATTTCCTGCAGACACTCGTTGGTACGGTTCAAGTACCGTTGGTCGGAGCAATCCGGTTGAAAAAACGTCTTTATGACCGCCGCATTGACGCCCTCGCAGTCATCCCAAAACCGCAACATCAGCCCAATACAGCGCACCAGCTGTTTGGCCTGCTCGTCCGCCGGATAACTGCTGACGTCTTGGAATTCCTCCCACCGCGAGTCGTGCACGTTGAGGTACTGGAAGCACCGTTCCTGCGCATCACGGAAGCTTCCCTCGAGCGTCAACGATGGAGACGTCTTAGACAATAACACGAATACGGTGACCGCCACCAACTTCATTGTTCTGCTGCAGCTGCTACTTCTGTTGACCGGAGCGCACACTGGTACGAAGGTGTAATGAGATTAATCACCTGCTGGCAGAGCAATTTATGTACTCACCATGTTGGTGATGAACGTGCTCCCGGGGAAGGTGAATCACGGAGATCGTGACCGATTTTGAAGATAGTGTGTCGGGGGGAGGAACCTCCAAACTCTGGTGAAATTGTTTGCTGTAAGCACTTCTGGCGAAAATTTCATCACTATCTGAACCCACACAGCAGCGAAAGCTGAAACTTTTAATGATTGTGTGCGAACCGGCACTAAATCAAGTTTTTGGGTGCTTTAGCTCCAAATTCGGATAAGTTTGTCGGACCTGGCGAAACATAGATCAAATCATAATTTCCGGAATTTACCGCAAAGCCCAAATTTTCGTGGTGTTCTAGCTTGGCTAGTGCTACCAGCTCCAGGATCTTGTAGACACAGCATGTGGCACCGTTGTTAGTGGCCATGCTGGTATACATGGCTACGGAAAATTTATTGTGGCATCCCGACGGTTGAGAATTAATCATGTTGGAGTGCGGGAGTGAGAAACATGTATGGTGTAGCTTTTTCTATGTTGAGGCTTTTTTCCATAAAATATTTGCTTGAAATAAAGAAAGGTTTTATTCCAGAACATTGAAAATTTACGCAAAGCTTATTTCACGATGGTTCCTGCTTGCTGCTCGGGATGTAAACGTTTCCACATAGTTTACCATCGGTCTAAAAATAAACGTGCAATCCATGATCCGTGGTCGGTGGTGTAAGGCATCAAGTGCGAAGCAATACCACCGTACACTCGAAACCTGGAAGGCATCAGTTGAGGAGAGTTGTTGTTGGCCTTAAACGGGTGGATTTTTTTTTTAAGAAGGGTTGAAAATCTGGTATCCCTATCAAAAATTAAGATTGCTCAAAAATGACTCAGTCCCTAGCGAGCACCAATTGTCACATCCACACATTCCACACCAATTGCTACTGAATACTCTCTCTTTGCTCTTCCTCTCGCTCCAATTGGGTAGTTCAGTGAATGGTTCAGGGGGATCGATTTCGATAAGTCGCTTAAAGCTGACTAAAAATAGTTTGCGATCGGCTTTGCTTTGATCATTTAAGAAATTGCTTGATGATATCAAAAATATTTTGCCATTTTGTTGTTTACGCAACATCAAAGACACATTTGGCAGCAATTTCCACCATGCCAAATTCTTATTGACGGCAAACTGGTTGTAAGGCAGGCCAAGTGAGCGCCACGCAAGCATTATTAGACTCTCTGCTCGCTGAGCATATTCGTGTGTGATGTTTCGCTGAGCGAAGCGATTGAGTTTGTCGTGTTCGCTCGCGAATGATTGCGCGCTCCAGTCGGCAAAGATTCGCTCGGTGATGAGTGAGTGATTTCTGATCTTTGAACTGAAAGTCAGAACCCTTGCACTTATGTGTTAATTATAAATTTATTTTAAGCCGGATCTTAACTATTTTGATAAAAATGATGTACAGATCCTTCATGCGACTCGTTATTGGATAAGTAGTCAAAAAACCATTCCGATGAGCAAAAAAAACGATAATCTGACAACCCAATCAAAATTTATGAGCACTTGAGTGTTAGTTATACACTTTTTTAAAGCCGGATCTTCATATTATCAAATCTCATAAAAAGTAATCACTGAATTAAAGAAATTCAACTCAATTTTGCTCTTTTGTCCTTTTAATGTTAACCAAAAGATAAACAAAATAAAGAAATTTAGCTTCTTCAAGGCCCACAACATCCAACCGTTACAAAAGTCACTCCAGGGAATGGGGAACAATCCGTGATGGTTGCCTGTTCTGTCTCAACGAGTAACATATCAATCTCAGACAAGGCGCGCACGCGTTGTAAATTTTCACTCAAAACACCATCCTCAACCCACCTCGCCGATTGCAAACCACCCGGAGACCACACGAGACCGGGGGGGGTACACGGCCAAGGATACCCAGTGCCTGGCCGTACACAAGTACCGCAGACGACGCCACCGCACCTTGTCAAATCCGTGCACGCCCCGACTCGCTGTATTTCGCTTGCCTTGCCATCATTCATTGTGCTGCTCCGCTCTGCCAACGTTGCATAAATGCAGGCCAAACATATGCGCGCCCGAATGGTATGCAGCCCGCATCGCATCGCTTGTGTGTACAACGTGGCGGGGGATGGTGTGTTTGCTTGCTGCATAAAATCAAGGCGATGATTATCGTCTGCGGCCCCCTCGTCGTTGCATTTGTTCGGAGTCGTTTTCACGGCGTCCTCGATGGACGGGGGGTTGTTCATAGATTGCGTAATTTCTATGGAAAGTTTGAAAACTGTCTATTAAAATGTTTTTTGTTTTGTCGACTGCAAGCCGAAAATCCATCTGAAATTAATCAACACAGTCGAAAAAGCCACATTTATGTTTTGTAATTCAGAACAGATCTTCAAATTCATCCACCCCTCCAAGTCACAATCCAGTTTATGGATGATCCCACCGAGACTTGCTGGGCGCAAATTGCAATCTCTCGTCGGCGATTGGAACCGGGACGACTGCAAATGAAAATGGCAACTCGCGAAATGAGTGCAAAACGGGAAGCATTCTTCTGGGCTAAAAGCCGTCGCTCTCGAGCGAACAGAAAAGAGTGCATAACTCCAACGGGGAAGAGTTACGAGACCGTAAATCACTCGCGTTCGTTCACGCAATTAGTCGGCACGGAAACGGCGCACGGTTCCGTGGTTTAGCAGCTCCACGTTACAATGGTGCACGACGATGACCCTTGAAGAGTCAGCGTGGAGACGCACGGCCTTTTGACGGAAGAAGAGAGATTTCCAAGAAATTCCTTCGGACGTTGAATGAAAATGGAGCAGTCATTTCTGCGAATCATCCGTCAGAGGTTTCAAGCAGGAGGACAAATGCCTACGGGTCTCGATAACGTTCCAGAAGGCATCAGACATCAGACTGAAGCCTCGTTCGGGCGGAATTTTTCAAGAAGACGGAACAGCAAACTGCACTCAAACGCATTCCGGTAGAAGTCCGGTGATGGCAAACAAAAGAGAAGCGATCTTCCGGTGGAGCTGTCCGAAAGAGAAAAATCCTGTTTAGGGACGGACAGTCTACTTTAAACAATCATGATTTAAGCGTAATTCGATTTTCGTTAAAACCTGATGACTTTGCTCGTTTTGCCTTCCTCACCTTACTGAGGAAAGGCTATAAAATCACTCGAAAAATGAACTTCTTAATTCAACCTCGTAGACCTACCTTCACGTATACCTATCGACTCAGAATCAAATTCTGAGCAAATGTCTGTGCGTGTGTATTAGGGTGTAATATGGTTGTATGGAAAAAAATAAAGTTGTCCAAATTTCGCCAGCACAGCAACTTTTTGGTTCCTTATAGGGTCCTTAACAACTCCCCAAAGTTTGGTAACGATTGGTTAAGTCCCCACTTTGCGCAAAGCGATTCAATTTTCCATACAAATTTGTATGGGAAAAATATTTTTTTTGAATTATGATATTTAAAAAATCCACGTTTCACGCTATATCAAAACCGGATTCATATTTGGATGCTCTGGAATGTGCTCTACAACTTTCGCGAAGAGAGTATGGTGCTAACTCGCTCCTATAAAAAGATACAGCGTGTTCAAAACTCGTCTAAAACGTGTTTTTTGATCGAAAATCATGTTTTAGACGAGTTTTGAGGACGCTGTATCTTCTTTCAGGGGCAAGTTAGCACCATACTCTCTTCGAAAGTAAGCACATTCCATGCATCCGAATCCGGTTTTAGCGTGAAACTGGATTTTTAAATATCAAAATTCAAAAAAAATGATTTTTCCCATGCAAATTTGTATGGAAAATTGAATCGCTTTGCGCAAAGTGAGGACTAAACCAATCGTTCCCAAACTTTGGGGAGTTGTTTAGGACCCCAAAAGGAACTAAAATAATGCTGTGCTGGAAAATCGATTTTGATATTACACCCTAGTGTGTATGTCTGTAAGTCCGTGCACCGAAAAAAATGCACTCGATTATCTCCGGACTGGCTGAACCGATTTGGGCCGTTCTGGTCTCATTCGATCCGTCTTAGGGTCCC
This sequence comes from Culex quinquefasciatus, assembly GCF_015732765.1. Taxonomy (NCBI): domain Eukaryota; kingdom Metazoa; phylum Arthropoda; class Insecta; order Diptera; family Culicidae; genus Culex; species Culex quinquefasciatus. The sequence goes on along the minus strand of NC_051862.1, from coordinate 182,348,678 downwards.
ACAAGACCTATATTAGCTATTATGAAGTTTTGTTAAGTATTTCAAAAGTTATGCTAAAAAAACGATTCTGGCTAAAGTTTTGTTTTGTGATTGTAAAAAGGGTGGTTTTTGAAAGAAAACCCGTCTGATCATACATTTTTAGAAAGGTATTTGAAAGGTACCTTTCTAATGAGCCCAAAACATTGAAGATCTGATAACTCTATCAAAAGTTATGAGCACCTAAGTGTCATTTGTACACATTTTAGAGGCCGGATCTCAAATATGTTGATGAAAAAGTTGTCCGGATATATCATGCGACCCATCGTTGGATAGGTAATCAAAAGACCTTTCCAACAAGCCCAAAAGATTGCAGATCTGAGAACCCTATCAAAAGTTATGAGCACCTAAGTGTCATTTGTACACATTTCAGAGGCCGGATCTCAAATATTTTGATGAAAAAGTTGTTCGGATCTATCCGGAGATCTGGCTCCCGGGATTTTGTTGATTTGAAACTCCCGGGAAAAATGAACAGATATATTTTTTACTGCCTTAAGGCTTAAAAAACTTTAAAGTAATATAACTATTGAAAGTGAACAATTTTCATGAAACAGCCCCGTAGGTGTTGCTCTAATATTACGTCCAATGATTTTTGGGATTCTAGACCCCATACTCCATGTAGATATGTTGTAAGAAGTAAAATTTAGATAAAATTTGTAGGTTTGACATTCTTACTACAGAAACAAATATGTACTTAATTGTGAGGAAGGCACCAACCACCATCGGTGGATTAGGTAACATTTTTGATAAAGAAATGTGCAAAATTATTTTTCTTTTTGCGAATTTAACAGTTGTGTCAGGGAAATATACCTTTTCTGGTCAGAGTTAGTTGCATGCCGTTTACGGGGAATTCTCGTATGTTTGGCAGGTTAAGCACTCGCTCCTAACTCCATCCAATTTGCTGATTTTCACTAATAATTTTCACGACTAATTTTGCAAAACTTTTGAAAGAAACTTGCTTGCTCACTTCTTATTGAGCTACTTATCATTCGATTTCAGTTGAAACCGCATTTAATGAGCTGAAATTTAATGTCAAAATGCTGAAATGGCAACATAGGAGACACGCTGGAATTAGATGCTGTTCCCCTACTGGCCAACGAGATCAAATTAAATGCACTTTTGATCAAAATTTGTATTTTGCGACACCATTTCTCATCACTTTGATTGCACACACAATTACAAGTTGAGAGCCTAACCGCTTTATGAAAGTCGCCATAACTATCTTTTCACTTGCGCTCACGTATATACAGCGTTTATGATGTAAAATTGCTTCAAACTACCGGCAATATATTCTCTTGCACATGCTTTAGTTTTTCACTTGAAAAATAATCCCGAAACATGGAATTAATTAGCAAGCGCTATCAAAAAAACAATCGCCCGGCGTCAATTGACGTTTTACCTATTCTCGTCGGAGGCTGGCGACCTATCGAGAAGCGAATGCAAATAAAGAACAAAGGCCAACACCACCAGCAGTGCGTGTAAGAGGAAGCAAGTGATGCTAGCAAACTTCCACTCGATAAGCTAGTATTTGGTCAACCTAAATCTTTGTTTCAAATAAAATGAAAGTGAGCTGAAAGAAAAATGCAGGCAAATGGAAATTGCTTGGGCAACAGGGCAGTCTCGTCAGACGAGAATGAAAATATTTTTGTATGACGAATAATATCAAGCTTATTTTTCATTATTTCACAGTCCGTTGCATGCAGACCCATGCGGGACATAATGACCTCTCTCTGAGACACAGTTAATCATGCATCACAAATTTCTGAGCCACTCAGCATCCCGTAATGACATCTAGTGGTTTCTATTATTGGGTCAGCTTGCTATTTCCATCCCACAGTTCCCATTCCCCTTCGATCCGGGACAACAAAAGTTGATCACAACACGTCAACTCCTTATCAGAGGAGCCGTCGTCCCACAACAACCGTCAGCAACTTCTACCGTGGACAGATGTAGCTGAGAAAAACCATCCCCCGAAATTCCTGCGGCCCATTTCCATCAATGTCATCGTGCTCAATGACAAGCTCAAAGGACACAGAGTGCGCCTTAAGAAATGGAAGGCTTTCGTCGGCGTCATCACTGGTTGTCCTTGGAGCCGATTCTGAGGGCTGTCGAAGGACATTTGACGACTTGGCCCTCAATATGGGTGGGGGGACTGGCAAATTCGGTATCAATATGCAATAAATCAACCAACACGATGAAGACGACGACCCGTCCCGGTGGTGGTGATGTAACGTGGCGTCCTCTAAAAAACGTGAACTGGAAAAACGTGGCGTTGTAAATCGTTATAGACGTAATCGCTAGATGGAAAACTTCTGAATTATAAACCAATTGGGAAGAAGTCTAACGAAAAAAAAAACTATTAACTTTTGAAATAAATAAAAATAATCTAATTTAATTTTGAAAACTGACGTCAACAAACGAAGGTTTTGACCACAATTCTGCTTGTTAACTCGCCGTCACAGGAAAAACTGCGGAAAGATGCTGAAGCGTGCACGTTTTTTCCGGACTTCCGGAGAAAAGCGGAAAAACAACGAGTGTCGACGAGGAGCTGAATATAAATCATCGTTTATGGTTCAATTTCACCACCCGATCGGATTGGGTGGGAAGAAGCGTTTTGTTTTCGAACGAAACGCGCGCGATTGAGTACAAATTGGAGCTGGAAAAGGAAAAGGAAATTGAAGACATGGGGAATAGGGGGAGAAATTTGATGATTCAATATTCATTTCTTGGGAAACAGTTTAAATGGAATTGACACGAGTTTTTGTGAGCTTTGTTCAAAAGCTTTATTGCAGCAAGTTTTCAATCAATTGTTGTCGAAATAAAATGTTTGCAAAAGCTATAAACGAATCTGTTCATCTTTTCCTCTTTCAACTTGTTTGTTTTTGTGAACCAATTCTTGATTTTTTTATTGTTGAGAATACATTATGAAAAAAAAAACGTTGTTATTCAAAAAACAAAGCCAATAGCAAGGTCTTAAAGGGCCCTACACTCCACTATGGGGTATTTCCATATAAGCGAGCGGCCAAAAATATTTTTTTGCTTTTTTGTGATTTTTTTGTGTTGTTTGTACTTAGTATAATAAAAACAAATGAAATTTGATATTTTTCCAAAAAAAAAGTTTAATTTTCGATTTTTTCATATATTTGAGGCCACATGCATTAAAGTGGTGAATTTTAATATTCTTGCTCTGTCTATTTGATGCACGGAATGGCGGTTTATGCTATGTTGAAGTTTCTGATTTACGTTCAATCTCCCTCCCCTTTTTCTTGAGTTAAAATCCACCTCTCTTTGAAGACACCCCCTCCACCCCCCCTCCCCCTCCAATTAAAATTTGATTTTTGCGGCGTTTTAGAATTTGAGACGGTTTATTTTATGGAACATAGTATGGATTCTCGTCCACGTTTTTGGTTGATCCACTTGCAAAATTCACGTTTTCCACGATAAATTCTTCTAAATCAAAATCACTATATAACCGATTGTCGTTAGATTACTTAAAATATGAACTTCTTCTATGGGCTTTTGTATACCTCGTTTTGAAGCTACAGAACAACGTGCGTAGTTTTTTCTCTGTGGGTTTTTCCTGAGTTGATCATGTGATGGTTCTGCAATGTTGTAATTCTTACAAATATACTCGAAAGCAGTTCTCACGTTTTCAGAATAGTGCTTCGTTATAGCGTACAGGGACACTACGGTATTATTATCCATACTTTCAAAAGAACACAACAACGAACTGATATGAATATTCGACGAATCGTTTCTGTAAAATACTTAGAATAGGAATTTCTAAAGTACCAACAAAGTCATGAATATCAAATCAATTTCAAAACATACATAGCAGGTACGTCATTTCTGCCTCCACAGGTAAATAATGTGATTTTAACCAAGCGTATACGCAAAATCATTAATTTCCTTGCATGAATCAAAATGTTCAAAATGGCATAACTCAAAAAGTGCACATAAGTGCACTTTGAAATTTGGAGACAAGTTAGGACATGGCTCAAATTTTAAGCTGCAAAATTTTCAGATCGCACAAATGCACACAAAAAAGTACTCCATTAACAAAGTTGAAAAAACTAAATTTTGAATCAAAATCCATCTTTTTTGATTTTTATAATTTTTTTAGCCTGTAAAAGTGTGTTTTGTAAAATATTATTGAAAAGTTGAATCAATTACCTTTCTGAATATATATAATGATGCAGGAAAAAATACATAAAAAGCTTCACAGTACAACTATGAAAAATAATCATTTTTTTGTCAAAAAACAAGTTTTTTCTTACCATTTTCGCCTTTGAAGGTCTGCAATTCAGTGAATTTTGAACCTACAACTTTTAAACTCCGGATTTTTCTTAGTTAGAATGTTTATTTTCGAAAAAAAATACCAAAATAATAATTAGAGTATGTCGGTTTTTCGATTTATGGCCGCCTGAAACCCCATAGTGCACTCAGGAGACTCTTCTTGAAGCGCAAATTAGTATTGCACGCTTTTATTAATGATTCAATGAGATAAGCAAGGGAGATGAAATTCTACTAAAACCTTATCTTCTCATAACAAAGTATACTGGAATGATTCAAAAGTGAACACAACTCGCCTTATCCGCCGACATCCTAAATCTGTTCAACTTGTTGATTCACTCGCAAATCCGTTACAAACTAAAACTTCGCCCTCCCTGCACAAATCGCTGCCATAATCCGGCGTGTGCCGTTCCTCCAAAGTTAGTTGGCACGCCGGCTTTTAAACCATCATCAAAACCATCCTTCCAGCAACCCTCAGAATCAGGGCAGCAACCAACTTCTGCTGCTGCTGATGATGACGGTTTGAAGATAAGAACTCTCTCTCTCTCTTTAGGTACCGCTAGACGCGGGGGAGGGCCAGCCCGGCGTTAAGAGATCACTGCATAAAAAGATAATACCGTCATAAAACCTCACCTTTTCAGCTCCCAGCCCCGGAACGAGCCAAATCGCGGTGAACTTACTGACGAGGGCGTAACGAGGCCGAGAGGTTTTAGTGGCATTTTAGGAGTTGTGGCTTTAAAATTATCTCAAATAAAGAATCCTCAAATTCAACAATACACAAATTAAGAAAATCAGTGATGTTAAAAAAATACTACTAAAATACTAAAATACTAAAATACTAAAATACTAAAATACTAAAATACTAAAATACTAAAATACTAAAATACTAAAATACTAAAATACTAAAATACTAAAATACTAAAATACTAAAATACTAAAATACTAAAATACTAAAATACTAAAATACTAAAATACTAAAATACTAAAATACTAAAATACTAAAATACTAAAATACTAAAATACTAAAATACTAAAATACTAAAATACTAAAATACTAAAATACTAAAATACTAAAATACTAAAATACTAAAATACTAAAATACTAAAATACTAAAATACTAAAATACTAAAATACTAAAATACTAAAATACTAAAATGCTAAAATACTAAAATACTAAAATACTAAAATGCTAAAATACCAAAATACTAAAATGCTAAAATACTAAAATACTAAAATGCTAAAATACTAAAATACTAAAATACTAAAATACTAAAATACTAAAATACTAAAATACTAAAATACTAAAATACTAAAATACTAAAATACTAAAATACTAAAATACTAAAATACTAAAATACTAAAATACTAAAATACTAAAATACTAAAATACTAAAATACTAAAATACTAAAATACTAAAATACTAAAATACTAAAATAAAATACTAAAATACTAAAATACTAAAATACTAAAATACTAAAATACTAAAATACTAAAATACTAAAATACTAAAATACTAAAATACTAAAATACTAAAATACTAAAATACTAAAATACTAAAATACTAAAATACTAAAATACTAAAATACTAAAATACTGAAATACTAAAATTCTAAAAAACTAAAATACTAAAATACTAAAATACTAAAAAACAGCATGTTTACAAACATGTAGAAAATAAAACGACGATTAAGCTCAAAATTTTGCTATGCGCAAAGTGAACTTTGTCAGTGTTTTTCTCTAAACACCGAGTTGATTTACGGGTGCCACGATATCTCGAGATGGGATGGACCAAATTGGCTGAAATTTGGAGTGAAGACTCGCAGGACATTTCGCATAATGAAGCCCGATTTTGAAATATTGATTTTCAAAAAAATACAAATATTAAAAACTGGCGATTGTTTATTTAAAAATATATCTTTTTAATCAGCTTTTTGAAAATCAGCTTTCGTCATGCACACGGGACCGGTTTAACGAGGCCTCACAAGGATTGGACTTAGGATAATGGTCAACATGGAGACTTTTATGTAAAATTGTCTGGGAAATCGATTCCCACTATCAATTTTTGAAAGTTTTGACGTTTAGACCACTTTTCATAAAAACAGTTTTAGTAAATGATTTTTGTATTTTTTTAGGAGAGACATACCATCCTGCATTTTTTGTGAGTCTTTTTGTCACATTTTAAGCTATTTTCACAAAAAAATGAGCGAAAAAAAATCGTAACATCACCTTAAAATTTAATTTTAAATATAAAAATTTAAAAAACTCATAGAATTGGCGTGTATTTTTCTTTCAGTGTATTTTTTGTTTTTTTTTTTTCAAAAAGCCCGTCTAATTTCCTACAAGTTTGTCTTTGATCACTTTTTTTACGATGTAATGGCTTAGAGATACAACAATATTTAATTTACAAAATACAAAAATAATTAAAACACTAACGCCCTTGTCAAATGTCATTATCGAGTGCAACTGGCTCGATATACACAAAAATGGCTTATATAGGCCTAGGATAACATGTCTTAAAAGTTTCATTGAAATCGGAGAGGGCCGGGTACAAAAGTACCAGAAAAATTCCTGATGATTTTTTGAAAGTATTATTCATTCTTCATTATAACGGATTTTACCTATCGGTGATCTCAGAATTTAAAATTTGTTATTAAAAAGTGTTTATTTGATATAAAATGAATACATAAGCGTTGCACAATGTATTCTGAACTATTTACATTTGATTTTACAAGTCATTTTAATTATAGTTTTTTGACCACTCAGTTTATAAAGCAACGTTTGAAACAAAATTTGCAACTGAAATAATCAGTTAAGATTCAGTAGTGAGAATTTGGTAGATAATTAAGGTGGTCACTTCTATCGAGGACTTGATATAATTAAATTGAACGGACCAGAGTGGGGTGTTTATATTTATGACCCTCCCCCCCTTGTAATGATTAATTTACAACCCAGTGGGGGTGTTTGTTGTTGCCAGATTGTGTTAAAATGGGGTCCTCTCCATGGAGTTTACTACCGCCGTGACAGATTTCTAATTAATAAACGTTGATTTAATCGCACAATTAGACACGGCAAAAAGTGTGTCCTTCACAGCTGTGTTACCTCGCAGTAGATCGACATTATCGGAATACTAATCAATGCCCTCTTCCCTTCTTCCAGGCCTCGACGTCGGAGCTGCTAAAGTGTCTGGGTATGTTCCTGCATGACCGGTGCCGAAAACTGCGAGACTTCCAGGCAGGGGACGCCGTGATGTGGCTGCGGGCAGTCGACCGGAGTCTGCTGCTACAGGGATGGCAGGTGAGTTCTGCCGATAAAGTCGTGTACACACGGAGTACACGCAATAAGCTAAGGAAAGACTGTCGGCGCCATCCGGAGCGAGATAAAAATAGAAAAAAAGTCCTTTTGCTGTATGTAGTACATGGCCGGTGTAATAGTTGGACACACCGACCGCAGCAAGATATGCGCTGGTCACCGGGGAATAGCGTATAGTCGGGTTGGGCAGGACCGGTGCTGGCCACAGAGTGAGATGGTCGATTAGTTTATTGGTCGTGGCATGCCACCGAAGGCTGTCGTGACCTTCCAGCGTGAGTAGTGAAATGTAGGACGATGGTCTTGGAATTCAAATAGTTAGCTGTTTTAATCCACAGCAAATTTCAAGTTGTTTATTTTATTATATAGATATGTTTTATAATGATTTGGCTATTCCACTTATATTTAAATATAAATGGAAATATAAATGGAAATTCAAATTGTGGTTCTAACTAAATAAAATCCCAACTTTTCACCCGGCATTTCTTAAAATTACCCTACCAAGAGTCCAGCTTTGATGTTGCATCAAGTTTTACACAAATCACCGAACCGAAATGCCTTCCCCCAGGCAACTCTGGAGCGCGGTGCACCAGTAAATTTGTGGCTTTTCCATCCGTATCGTTACAGCAGCCCACTTGGGTGTACGCTTCTCTGAGCCATTTGCAGTTTAATTGAGCTTCTCTGCCATTGCTGCTTGGGGTTTGGCTTTTCCCTTTTGGGTTGTGGAGCGAGTTCGTTTGAAGTTTGTATTACTTGAACAATTTTCCGTTGACGTCAATTTTTATTTGCTTTGCCTGTTTGAAAAAAATATGTTTAAAGCAAACTTTGAGTGTTCAAGTTCATCCACGGGATTAGCTTCCTCTAAAACACTGCTCATTGATGCGATCGCTGAGTTGGAAAACAATCACTGCCTCAAAAAAAAGTCGAACAATCCGATAAACTATAAATCCATCACACCGATTTCGCTTTTATTTCGAATTCTGCACCCGGGAAAACGGAAAGCAAATTGGTGGTCAATTTAATTTTCCCGCTCGAATGAATCGATTTTGTGCATTCACGAGTTTGCCCGGCGATTGATGGAGAGCTTTTCTCGATTGAACAGATTGAAATCGATGAATGGGAAAACTGCTGCCGCGGCAGCTTCTGTTTGTGGGGGAGAAGGCTTCTCCTCGGCACACAGCTGTGGAACTATTCCGGGACGATTTTCCTTTTTTGCTTTTTTTAAGAGTCTAACAATCATGATAAATAGTTGTCATGTGTAATGTATTCAAAACAATTCCGACACTAGCTGGAGCGCTTAGCTGGAAACCATTCTAAATGCTAATGTCTCTGAGTGCTCAAGAAGCGGAGTTTGAAAAAATATTACACTATTATGAAAGGAGATCTACATTTACTTTAAGCCTCTACTACCCCATCATACGTGCTTTTTTTTTAATTTTCCTAAGTTTAGGTGAATAACATGTATTCTCAAACATTATACGGGTAATTCTCTACCAACTCACACGAAATCGGGAAAAGTTGCCCCGACCCCTCTTCGATTTGCGTGAAACTTTGTCCTAAGGGGTAACTTTTGTCCCTGATCACGAATCCGAGGTCCGTTTTTTGATATCTCGTGACGGAGGGGCGGTACGACCCCTTCCATTTTTGAACATGCGAAAAAAGAGGTGTTTTTCAATAATTTGCAGCCTGAAACGGTGATGAGATAGAAATTTGGCATCAAAGGGACTTTTATGTAAAATTAGACGCCCGATTTGATGACGTACTCAGAATTCCGAAAAAACGTATTTTTCATCGAAAAAAACAATAAAAAAGTTTTAAAAATTCTCCCATTTTCCGTTACTCGACTGTAAAAAATTTTGGAACATGTCATTTATGGGAAATTTAATGTACTTTTCGAATCTACATTGTCCCAGAAGGGTCATTTTTCATTTAGAACAAAATTTTTCATTTTAAAATTTCGTGTTTTTCTAACTTTGCAGGGTTATTTTTAGAGTGTAACAATGTTCTACAAAATTGTAGAGCAGACAATTACAAAAATTTTGATATATAGACATTAGGGGTTTGCTTATAAACATCACAAGTTATCGCGATTTTACGAAAAAAGTTTTGAAAAAGTTACTTTTGCGTTTCTCTTTGTTTCGTCGTCCGTGTCTGTCGCGGGTGACCATGAACGGCCATGATCGATGACGACCAACTTTTTAAAACTTTTTTCGTAAAATCGTGATAACTTGTGATGTTTATAAGCAAACCCCTTATGTATATATATCAAAATTTTAAACATTGTTACTCTTAACCCTGCAAAGTTAGAAAAACACGAAATTTTAAAATGAAAATTTTGTTCTAAATGAAAAATGACCCTTCTGGGACAATGTAGAAAAGTACATTAAATTTCCCATAAATGACATGTTCCAAAATTTTTACAGTCGAGTAACGGAAAATGGGAGAATTTTAAAACTTTTTAGTGTTTTTTCGATGAAAAATACGTTTTTCGAATTTGATTACGCCATCAAATCGGGCGTCTAATACATAAGTCCCTTTGACACCAAATTTCTATCTCATCACCGTTTCAGGCTGCAAATTATTGAAAACACCTCTTTTTCGCATGTGCAAAATGGAAGGTCGTACCGCCCTCCGTCACGAGATATCAAAACGGACTCGGATTCGTGATCAGGGACAAAAGTTACCCCTTAGGACAAAGTTTCACGCAAATCGAAGAGGGGTCGGGGCAACTGCTGTGTGAGTTGGCGGAGAATTACCCATACTGTAGACCACCAACACGTTTTTCAAAAATTTTAAGATATAAAAATGATAGTCAATTGTAAATTTCACATTTTACAAATTTATTAAACTTTAAACATAGTTTTTCCAAAAAAGATCAGGATTTTTTCTTAAGGTATTTAGGGTATTTATTTATTTGACGACGTTTTGGGGCAATATTTTATGTTTTAAACTGTGTCTTTTTATTTAGTTTATAAAACAAATCGAGTTTTGTAACGAATTGATTAATTTTTGTTCAGCTCTAAGGAACACTTTGAGTAATTATCAACGTTATTATAAACAAACTTTTCTTTGTGTTTTTTTTTTATTTGAATGAAACTTTGTCCATTTATTTCGTAGGTCAAGTAGGGAAATTTTCACCACAAGTTTTTTCCATACAATTTTCCATGCAAATTTGCGGGCTGGTCTTATAAAATATAACATGTATCATGAAAAGAGATTTTTTGATCGATTTGGTGAATTCCGCAAAGTTGTAGGTTGTGAACAACACGTTTCAGAAAAAAAGGAGCACAGAAAAAGTCAGATTTCTATATATGACTTTATCAACATTCTTCTTAAATTTTCAATGTTTTCGTTTGATGTATTATTGGATGATTAAAATCTTTTGTGGTAGAGTTTAGGATGGTGCATAATCTAATACCGGAGATATATTTTTTTGGAAAAAGTTGATTCTTGGAAATCGTTTCAAGTCAAAGACATTTTTGAAGATTTTTTCAAAGAATATTATTTATTTGTTGAAGAGCTGAGAAAATTTCCTGTAATTTTCACATTTTGAATTTGTTGATTGGACTGCTGGTTACTGAGATGTAGCCTCATAAAGTTAATATTTTGTGAAATAATAGTTCTTGAGTTTTATTTGAACAGGTCCTATGCGTATAAAAAAAATCCATAGCTTATAGGGAATTTTAACCAGAGGGGCGACATCTATATCTCACTACAAGCAGCTCGCCCATAGCCAAGACAAGCAGTCAAATTCAGCACCAGAACAAAAGGGAGCTGTCAATTACGACGCCAAAAGAACAGCTGTTCGTCTCGGAACCAAAACAAAGCAATTGCGCACTGTAAAATAAGTATAAAAACTGCAGGCATTAAATAGAAATAAAGGAATTATTGTTTTTATGTAAAATTTTACCGCAGTGTACGTTTAAAAGTTAGTGTATGTTTTTCAGGTGATTTTTATCAATTTATTTGCAAAATAAACTGCTAAAGTTGGGATTATTAAGCACACATCGGGCCGATGACCGCTTTTAAAGTTGTATTTTTGTCACATGAAACGTTTACCTTAACTTATGTGTAATTTGAATTTTACTACAGTAATTCTCATAACAAAAATTGAATTATAAATTCAAAAATAAAATAAACATGTTTTCACTGTGCGCAGTTTGCGCGCGTTATCAATCTCAATCACCCAAGATGACGGCCTTTAGCATCCCCCTGATTTTAACAAAGCAACAGTTTTTCTCAAATCCACCTAATTAAACCTACATTTTCAACTCAGGATATCTCGGAAACTATAACTTTAATTCCGAATGATAATAACAAGTTTTTATCTGTTGTTTTTGCTCTTTCCAAACAACGATGTTCAAATTTGTACTGCTCAATTTAACGACTCTTGAGTTAAGTGGTCCTTAAACGCAAATAAATAAAAAAACAACGATGTGGTTTTTGCGAAAATTGACGAAAATGGCCAATTTTGGGACCACCCTAGCAGGGTGTAGGTCACCCTGATGGCCAAACAAAAAATACGGGTCTAAATATTTTGGCCAAGGAACCCCCACAAAAATGTTGAGCCTGATCGAAGAACTTGTTTTTCGACACGGAAAGAAGGTTTATCGTGAATCTTACTAATTTTCGGTTAAAAACCCTAAAAAAATTGGTTGTTTTTCCAACCACGATTTTTTTTAGCTGGAAATCCTAAAAAAAATTCCTGGATTTGACAGCTGGATCCAGGTCCTAAAAATGATAAATCTAGCTAAATTTTTAGTAAATTTTACTAATTTGCAAGCTGGAAAAATGTTGTCAGTCTCAAAAGCTGTATGTTTTGAGAAGGTCTAATAGCTATTTTAGCTAGATTTTATGGTATTCTTGCGAGTTTTCTAGTTAGCCCAGCGAGTTTTTAGGCTGTTTCAACTAGTTTTTTTGAATCATTCTCAAAATTTTCCATTGATGGCTGCGAAGCCAGGTATTTTCACACATCTTTTTAACTAGTTTAGCTAACTTTGCCACTATTCTTGGTAGATGTTTTGGTTGGAATAGCTAATTTTTCCACTATTTCTACAAGTTTTCTTTTAAATGCCTCCGTTGCTGCCTGCAAAGCACGCATTATTCACCCAGCCTTTTGGCTGATTTAGCTCGTTTCTTTTTTGTTCTTGCTTCGTTTTTCGGTAAGTCCAGCTAATTTTTCGACTGTTTTAACTGGTAATTTCGAAATCATTTTTAAAAATCCCTTGCTGCCTGTAAAGTTGTTTTTTGTTTTCAAAAAGACTTTTTGCTAGTGTAGCATGATTTTCCGCTATTCTTGTTACGGTTTTTGGTAGTCCAGCAAGTTTTTTGGATGTTTCAATAGTTTCCAGGCTTTTTAAACTATGTTATAGTTGATCATCCTAATTGTACGGCTTTGTTGCGATATTCTATTGACAAATAAAAAAAATGAAATACAGTTATACAAAAATACAGTTATACAAAAATACAGTTATACAAAAATACAAAAATACAAAAATACAAAAATACAAAAATACAAAAATACAAAAATACAAAAATACAAAATACAAAATACAAAATACAAAATACAAAAATACAAAAATACAAAAATACAAAAATACAAAAATACAAAAATACAAAAATACAAAAATACAAAAATACAAAATACAAAAATACAAAATACAAAATACAAAAATACAAAAATACAAAAATACAAAAATACAAAAATACAAAAATACAAAAATACAAAATACAAAAATACAAAAATACAAAAATACAAAATACAAAAATACAAAATACAAAAATACAAAATACAAAATACAAAAATACAAAATACAAAAATAAAAAATAAATACAAAATACAAAATACAAAAATACAAAAATACAAAATACAAAATACAAAATACAAAATACAAAATACAAAAATACAAAAATACAAAATATAAAAAATACAAAAATACAAAAATACAAAATACAAAAATACAAAAATAAAAAACAAAATACAAAAATACAAAAATACAAAAATACAAAAATACAAAAATACAAAATACAAAAATACAAAAACAAAAAATACAAAATACAAAATACAAAATACAAAATATAAAAATACAAAAATACAAAAATACAAAAATACAAAAATACAAAAATACAAAAATACAAAAATACAAAATACAAAATACAAAATACAAAAATACAAAAATACAAAAATACAAATACAAAATACAAAAATACAAAACAAAATACAAAAATACAAAATACAAAATAAAATACAAAAATACAAAATACAAAAATAAAAATACAAAAATACAAAAATACAAAAATACAAAATACAAAAATACAAAAATACAAAAATACAAAAATACAAAAATACAAAAATACAAAAATAAAAATACAAATACAAAATACAAAAAATACAAATACAAAATACAAAAATACAAAAATACAAAAATACAAAATACAAAAATACAAAATACAAAAATACAAAATACAAAAATACAAAATACAAAAATACAAAAATACAAAATACAAAATACAAAATACAAAATACAAAAATACAAAAATACAAAAATAAAAATACAAAAATACAAAATACAAAACAAAAACAAAAAATACAAAAATACAAAAATACAAAAATACAAAAATACAAAATACAAAAATACAAAAATACAAAAATACAAAACAAAAATACAAAAATACAAAAACAAAATACAAAAATACAAAATACAAAAATACAAAAATACAAAAATACAAAAATACAAAAATACAAAAATACAAAATACAAAATACAAAAATACAAAAATACAAAAATACAAAAAACAAAATACAAAAATACAAAAATACAAAATACAAAAATACAAAATACAAAAATACAAAAATACAAAATACAAAAATACAAAATACAAAATACAAAATACAAAAATACAAAAATACAAAAATACAAAAACAAAAAAATAAAAATACAAAAATACAAAATACAAAAATAAAAATACAAAAATACAAAAATACAAAAATACAAAATACAAAAATACAAAAATACAAAAATACAAAATACAAAAATACAAAATACAAAAATACAAAATACAAAAATACAAAAATACAAAATACAAAAACATACAAAAAATACAAAAATACAAAAAATACAAAAATACAAAAATACAAAAATACAAAAATACAAAAATACAAAAATACAAAATACAAAAATACAAAAATACAAAAATACAAAAATACAAAATACAAAAATACAAAAACAAAAATACAAAAAAAATACAAAAATACAAAATACAAAATACAAAAATACAAAATACAAAAATACAAAAATACAAAATACAAAATAAAAATACAAAATACAAAAATACAAAAATACAAAATACAAAAATAAAATACAAAATACAAAAATACAAAAATACAAAATACAAAAATACAAAAATACAAAAATACAAAATACAAAAATACAAAAATACAAAAATACAAAATACAAAAATACAAAAAAAAAATACAAAAATACAAAAATACAAAATACAAAAATACAAAAATACAAAATACAAAATACAAAATACAAAAATACAAAAATACAAAAATACAAAATACAAAATACAAAATACAAAAATACAAAATACAAAAATACAAAAATACAAAATACAAATACAAAAATACAAAATAAAATACAAAATATAAAATACAAAAATACAAAAATACAAAATACAAAAATACAAAATACAAAAATACAAAATACAAAAATACAAAATACAAAAATACAAAAATACAAAAATACAAAATACAAAAATACAAAATACAAAAATACAAAATACAAAATACAAAAATACAAAATACAAAAATACAAAAATACAAAATACAAAAATACAAAAATACAAAAATACAAAATACAAAATACAAAATACAAAAATACAAAATACAAAAATACAAAAATACAAAAATACAAAAATACAAAAATACAAAAATACAAAAATAGCATAGCATAGCATTGGTGTCTACCCGTAGCTGCTACTTCGTTATTGACCAGGACCCCCAAAAATTGCTCCGTGGACCACAGATGAAAAGTAGGAACCAATCATCACCCTTTCGCAATTTTCAAAGATCCCTATCATGCTGATCAATACCGACGCCGGCCACGACCAGTGGTAAGACACGGGGAAGTGGATGGGAATGTTAGTCCGATACTTGAGTGATGGGACCGCCAAATCGACTGCGTCTCCGACAAAGTATCACATGAGTTTTGAGGGGTTAGTAAGATGGGTATGAGGTCAGGATTCACTGTGGTAGGTGATGCGACCATAAGCAATTTGTTTATCAGTTGCAATTTTATAGGTCTTAGGCAGCCGGCTGCTGTAAGACACACCATCAATGATTTAGAAATAGTTTTAATTCGAACGCGGCGCCAAATAATCATTCATTCCCCCGTCGGCGTGCCTTCCGAGCAACGACGCTGTGAGAAGGGCTTTTTCCTCCTTTTACTATTTAAGCAAAATATTAAATTGTATTTTCTGTGGTTTCCGATTAAATAATATCAAAATTTTATAGTGAGGTTTGCAATGATTTCATCGTGTTGCAGGATTTTATGACGAAATGTTCCGAAAACATTGATCTACGAGACCGACAAAATTGCGAACAACTAGCAACTGAAAATTTTGTTTCGAGCAGTTATTAATAAAGTGACACAATCACGAATGGTAAGTTTTTACGAATGGTACATTTTAAAGCCGAAGTCGTTATAAGTGGTTTTATCTTTTACGTTATATTTATAATTATCGGAAAATAAGATCAGAGTAAGAGAAGAACAAATCCGTAAAAACGACGCATGAACTCGAGTTAGACATTCTCGTTTAACGACCGGTATATTATTATTTACGCGACTTTAAGGAAGGAATGAAGAAAAAGAAGAGGGAAAGTGGTGAAAAATATGTAAAATATAAGATACATACAAAGATAAAATAAGCATAAGCATAATCATAGGTGCCTTTTCTAGAAAGGCAACAAAATCAAGCGCGACGCCTGCGACGTACACCGGCAGAGAGCGCAAAACTAAATATTTCCTCCACCACACTACCGCATGCAAACAAACACTGCCACCGAACTGATGATGGAATATTTTAAATTATTATCCCTCCACCACACCACCTCATGCACACAAACACGTCACAA